>NW_015160364.1:53968-72585 GCF_001447785.1 Gekko japonicus
CTGTTAACCCCCCCCCCCAAGCACCAAGAAGACAGAGCATCACTTGCCCCAGAGCCCCTGTCTATACCTTGTGGCTAATAGCCACTGATGGACCTCTGCTCCATATGCTTATCTAATTCCCTTTTGAAGCCGTCCATGCTTGTAGCTGCCACCACTTCCTGTGGCAGTGAATTCCAAGTGTTAATCACTCTTTGGGTGAAGAAGTACTTCCTTTTATTGGTTCTAACCCGACCGCTCAGCAATTTCATGGAGTGCCCACGAGTTCTTGTATTGTGAGAAAGGGAGAAAAGTACCTCTTTCTCTACCTGCTCTTTCCCATGCATAATCTTATAAACCTCAATCATGTCACCCCTCAGTCCTCGTTTCTCCAAGCTAAAGAGCCCCAAGCGCTTTATCCTTTCCTCATAGGGAAAGTGTTCCAACCCTCTTATCATTCGAGTTGCCCTTTTCTGCACAGGCGAACTCTGTGTTAGGGATTATCAGGAAAGGAATTGAGAATAAAATGGCCAATATTGCAATGCCCCTGTATCAGTGTTCCCTCTAAGCGGTGGAGTCTTGTGAGCAAGAATTCCGCTTTGTGAGCTACTGGCATTAAAGTTGTGAGCGAGCAGTTTGGCTACAGCATAAATTACTTTGCTCTGGAGCCGTCCCTTCCTGAGCTAAGACGGAAATGTGTGAGCCGGATCCGAAAAAACACTGAGCTAGCAAACAGCAACTCAGCTTAGAGGGAACACAGCCCTGTATAGATCTATGGGGTGGCCTTATTTGGAATATTGTGTACAGTTCTGGTCCCTGTATCCCAAAAAAGACATTGCAGAGCTGGAAAAAGTACAGAGGAGGGCAACCAATGGAGCACCTTCCTTCAGAGGAGAGGCAGAAGAGTCCAGGACTTTTCAGTTTAGAAAAGAGACGACTGAGGGGTGACGTGATAAGAGGTTTATGAAATTATGCATAAGGTGGAGATAGTTGGCAAAGAGCATTTTTTAATCTCCCTCCCAAAACACTAGAACTCAGGAGCATTCAATGAAGCTGATAGGTTCTGGAAGGACAAAAGGAAATAGTTGTTTACATCGAGAGTGTAAAGAATTTGCTGCCGGAGGATGTAGTGATGGTCACAGGAATACACAACCTTAAAAGGGGATTAGGAAGATTCATGAAGGATCGGTCCATCAGTGGCTACTGGCCACGGTGACTGAGGAGAACCTCCACATTCGGAGGCAGTCAACCTCTGAATCCCAGAGCCAGGAGGCAACATCAGGGGAAGGCCTCGGCCTCTCTGCCCTGTTGCTGGCCCTCCAGAGGAACTGGTTGAGGCCACTGTGTGAGACAGGATGCTGGACTAGATGGACCCTCACTGGTCTGACCCAGCAGGGCTCTTCTGATGTTCTTATCAGGAGAAGGCCTCGGCCTCTCTGCCCTGTTCTTGGCCCTCCAGAGGAACTGGTTGAGGCCACTGTGTGAGGCAGGATGCTGCAGTAGATGGACCACTGGTCTGATCCAGCAGGGCTCTCCTGATGTTCTTATCAAGGGAAGGCCTCAGCCTCTGTGCCCGTTGGCCCTCCGGAGGAACTGGTTGAGGCCACTCTGTGAGACAGGATGCTGGACTAGATGGACCACTGGTCTTACCCAGCAGGGCTCTTCTCATGTTCTTATGAAGGCCTCGGCCTCTCTGCCCTGTTGTTGGCCCTCCAGAGGAACTGGTTGAGGCCCCTGTGTGAGACAGGATGCTGCAGTAGATGAACCACTGGTCTGATCCAGCAGGGCTCTCCTGATGTTCTTTTGTTCTTTACCCTACTTAGTTTCCAAGACCTAATGATATTGGGCTAGCTTGGGCCCACCTAGGCCAGGGCTAGGCAAGGTAGACATGCAGTAAATGAATAGATAGTATGTTTTCCCTGTTCTTTCTCCAAAGAGCTCAGCCTGATTCTTCCTTCCTCCATTTTATGCTCACAACAGCCCTGTGAGGAAGGTTACACTGAGTGAAATTTGCTCATGCAGGGTGCCCCAGTGAAGCTCATGAGGATCTGAACCTGGGTCGGCCCAATCTTACTGCGATACCATCACGCTGGCTTCCAGTATTTCCCGGATTTCTGATAGCTCAGAAATTATGCAAATGGAAACACAAATTCACCCTGGAAGCAAACTTCATTCTTACACTGGAAAGATTTGCTCTCAGAGTTGATCGAAGTTTCACAGGCCCTCATGACACATGTGCCTCTCTGAGGGTATGGGACTGTGCTGTGTCAGAAGTGATTGTAATGATCCAGTCACCCCAGTGCAGAGTTACCCAGCAGAGGCCGATTGGAAGGGAGCGAGTCCACAGCAGTGAGTCATGCAGAGACACAACAGACAACCCCTCTGCGGGCAGGTAATTGTCTTTCATTTCTGCATTAAAGGTAAAGGTAAAGGTTTCCCCCTTGCTCGAAAGCCAGTTGAATCCGACTCTAGGGTTGCGGTGCTCATCTCCGTTTCAAAGCCGAAGAGCCAGCGCTGTCCGAAGACATTTCCGTGGTCATGTGGCCGGCATGACTAAACACCGAGGCGCACGGAACGCTGTTACCTTCCCACCGAAGTGGTACCTATTTATCTACTTGCAATGTCTTGCTTTCGAACTGCTAGGTTGGCAGGAGCTGGAACTAGAGACGGGAGCTCACTCCGTCATGCGGCACCCGGGTCTTGAACTGTTGAACTACCGACCTTCCACAGCCTGCAGTTCAGCGTCTTAACCACTTGAGCCTAGAAGTAATTAAATGATGCCGTTACACCTGTGCAGTAAAAAACTGCAGGATTTTCTTGCCCTTAGAATCATAGAATCATAGAGTTGGAAGGGACCTCCAGGGTCATCTAGTCCAACCCCATGCACAATGCAGGGAATTGGCAAATATCTTTTTCCACCCCCCACCCCCAGGGACACGTGTTCCATGCCCAGAAGGGGGCAAAAAACCTCTAGGATCCCCGGGCAAACTGGCTTGGAAAAAAAATGCTTCTTGACCCTTCGGTGGAATCTGAATGGGAACTCACACAGAGATGCAATAGGCAAGCCCCTCCATGAGCATGAACTTGGGTGGCCAAGGAGGCTTTTTGGTTGTCTGATGTGTGCCACGAGAAAGCAGTACTAGCCTGGCCCGCAGCTTGGGAAAGAACCCTTTAATTCGCCCGGCTGTTGCTTTCATTGGACACTGTTAAAGAACAGTGTCAAAATGACTTGTGGTCAAGTACCGTAAGCTACAGAGAAGCCTTGCTAGGACCTAGTAGGCCCAAGCCGCCTCTCTCGTACTGCCTTACAGCCGCTGGCTTCGACAGGATGCCAGCACGCAGACCGAAGATGCTCTCCGTTCAAGTCTCAGAATCGACGCTGCCAACATCGCTTTAGGAACATTTGCTGACGTGTGTGGAAAGCGAAATCTTGGCGCGTGCGACAACAGATGTTTCTAAACGGCCACTCATCAGCTAGGAGTCGCGGCGATAGAAGCCGACGGTGCCACCCTGCCTGAACGTCTGGGTGCAGGGTGGCCTTGCTTCAGGCCCTAGCGTCTTCACGGTGCAGAATCTGTATTTTGTTCACACGGGGGGTGGGGTGGGAAACCGGTTCCATTTCAGCCCAGAAGCGCCGGTAAGGAGTGCTGCGATGGCGTGATGTGCGATGTTTCCTGCCCCTGCTAAGAATCTGCGCATGGAGCATTCCCGTGTGTCTTCCCCGCAGCCGTCCCCACCCAAGGGTCACGGAGAGGCCCCTGGTCTCCGATCAAACCCTGACGTCTTCCTGTACCCGGGGTGCAAACTTCACCTGCCTGTTTTTCTGCTGTTCAAGTGCTTTCGTTCCTTAGGCCATGAAGATGCTCATTTCCAGGAAATGAATGTGATTCCGGCGAGTTTTCATTCCTTCAGCGAGCCGAGCGAGCCCCAAAGTGACAGATGAAACAATTACCTTTTAATAAAAGGCATTCCCAGGAGGCAGAAAATAAGCAGAAAATCATAACAGAGATTTGCCGGAGACAGGTAACAGAAAGGCAGGGCTGTGCTCAGTTCAGTGGGCAATACCGCCCTCTCGGGGGTGCTGGAACGATCTAGGGGCAGATCCACAAACTGCATCTTTTTGTCCACTTCTTGAAGGTAGATGTCTAGGGGGGCGCTGGGCAATGCTGCCTCTAAGCTGTGGAGTCTTGTGAGCAAAAATTCCACTTTGTGAGCCACTGGCATTAAAGTTGTGAGCGAGCGATTCGGCTGCTGCGTAAATCAGTTTGCTCTGGAGCCCATCCCTTCCTGAGCGGAGACGAAAATGTGTGAGCCGGAGGCTAAAAAACTGTGAGCTAACTCACACTAACTCAGCTTAGAGGGAACACTGGCGCTGAGTAAAAAAAATTTTTTTTCTGAAAAGGGGGCAGTAGGCCAAATAAGTTTGGGAAGCTCTTATTGGGACAGTGCAAGAGCCCAACAGCACAGTGCGTCAGACTAGGATCTGGGAGACCCCGGTTCGAATCCCCCCCACTCCGCCACGGAATTCTGCTGGGTGACCTTGGGCCCAGTCGCATACCGTCAGCCTCACCTGCCTCGCAGGGCTGTTGTGCGGGTAAAATGTCGGAGGGGAGAATGATGTGAACCGCTTTGGGGCTCCACTGGGGAGAAAGGCAGGGTATAAATGGAGTAAAAACGAAAAATAAAGTGGCAGGAATGGGCTGCAGCGGACTGGACCTCCCAGCTTTTTTAAAAAAAATAAAATAATGCACTTATCGGGTGCAGGGTTGGTTGCGTTTTAGACTGCAGTTTGGGGGGGGGATAAGAGCCTTACCTGAGATAGAAGAAGAGATTGGATTTCTACCTCGCCCTTCACTACCCGAAGGAGTCTCAGAGCAGCTTACAATCTCCTTTCCCTTCCCCTCCCCACAACAGGCACCCTGGGAGGTTGGTGGGGCTGAGAGAGCTCTTTCGAGGACTGCCCTTGAGAGAACAGCTCTGAGAGAACTTGTGACTGAACCAAGGTCACACCAGCAGCTGCACATGTGGAGGAATGGGGAATCCAACCTGGTTCTCCCAGTCGAGAGTCCGTGCTCCTAACCGCTACACCAAACTGGCTCATGGGAGCCACTGCTTGTCCCATATGGGTATGCATATGGGCATGTTTGCCCCGTTGTTACAAACAGAGGCTCCCCAGGGGCATTGGCGGTCAGGCAAATGGGGTGTTTGGGTGCGAGGAACAGTAGCTGTGGGGGGAGGGGACAAAATGCAGAAGGTCTTGAAGGTGTTTCCAGCTTAGAAGCAAATTGCACATACCCCTTCAGATTGCACATGTACACAGTCCAGTGTTCCCTCTAAGCTGAGTGAGTGTGAGCTAGCTTGCAGTTTTTTAGCCTCCGGCTCACACCTTTTTGTCTCAGCTCAGGAAGGATGGCTCCAGAGCAAACTAATTCATGCGGTCGCCAAATCGCTCGCTCACCACTTTAATGCCAGCAGCTCACAAAGCATCATTTCTGCTCACAAGACTCCACAGCTTAGAAGGGAGTATTGGTACACACACACACACACACACACGTTGTGGGTTTTTTCTCCTTCTTCCAGGTTCGTAGTGCCCTCTGCTGCCTTTAATGTTTGTGTGTGGCAGGCCTGGCTGAGTTTCACGTGGAGACGTAAGCGGCGAGAAGCGAGGGCCCGCAGAGAGGGCCGTGTCCAGCGTTCCCAGCGCAGCAGCAGAGGCAGGAGTTGATAATAGCCTTGCCTGGCGCTCTGTGTGTGGGAGGCCAGGCAGAGGAACGGCCGTGAATCGCTCAGAGTCCCGGCACGGGAAGACCTTGGAGTCCAGAGCGCTGGGCGTGCACGAACCAAAGCCAAGAAATACATTTTGTGCAATACATGATTTGGAAAAAAGAAAGTCGCTCTCGTATTCAGCTCCTTTCACGTAAGGGAGACAGGACAGAGGTTAAAATTAGGCACGGGGTGGAGAAAGCACAGGGAACGTCTCCCTCCCTCCCATCGTCCTAAAACTTTGGGTCATCCTCTGATGGGTGGTGGATTCAGGGCAGAAAAAAAGGAAGTTCTCCTCCACACCTGCCACGAGATGGGCCGTTTGCTTAGCCAGCTTTAAAGGGGGATCAAGCCAACCTGTAGAAAATAGATTCAGTGATGGCTGTTGGCCGGGACAGCTAACTAGAACCTCCATGCTCAGAAGCAGTGTATCTCTGAATATCAAGATGGATAGCCATGTTAGTCCGCCTGTCACAGTAGAAAAGGACAAGAGCCCAACAGCACCTTAAAGACTAGCAAAATATGTAGCAGGGGATGAGCTTTTCTAAGTCACTGCTCACTTCAGATACAGCTAGAATGAGAGTCCATCTGTCCTATTTATGGGAAAGTAGAGTGATTTCAGATGCCAAATGGCATTAGCAGGCAAATGGCAATAGCAAGTGAATGATAATAGCAGGTGTGATTGGATTCAGGTGAGATATGCAGATAGGTCGTAGGTGTGGAGAAATCAGCATTGGTAATGAGACAGGAAACCTAGGTCACTATTCAGTCCAGGTGGATGAATACCAGTTGTTGGTCGGCAGCGACAGGGATGGCTTTGGCCTCAGTGCACTAATCGGCAAGTCTGGGAGACAGGACGCTGTCCTAGATGGACTAGATACCCCACCTTATTTCACTCAACTTTTGGTGGCTTCATATGTTCGTCGGAGAAGCTGTTAATGATAGAGGACATAATGAAGACTGGCCACTTATGGGGAGGGGTACCACTACACCAAACTGGCTCCTGCCCTAGTGATATAGGCAGGGTTGCCGTCTGGCTAGGAAAACCACGATGCAAACTGCAAATTAGAAAAACATTGATACAAGGCAGGCTGCATGCTTACTCCTCAGGTGGCCACCGCTGCTGGAAACTTGTTTTCGGACAGCACCATATGACCACGAGGCCATCCCAACGACATGAGTATTTTCCAGCCTGGGACCTGCTTCTGAAAAGAGCACGAGTCAGGGATGACATCTGGTTCTGGTGCGAATGCTCCCTCTAAGCCGTAGAGTCTTGTGAGCAAAAATCCTACTTGGTGAGCTCCTGGCATTAAAGTTGCGAGCGAGCGATTTGGCTGCTGCATCAAATAGTTTTGCTCTGGATCCGGATCATAGCCCCTGGCGCCCCTCGAAACCGGAGCCCCCTCCCATCGTGGTGGAGGGTGAAGAACATTTTGAGATCTCTAAGATCCTGGACTCTAAACTCAAACGTGGCAAACTGTTTTATCTGGTGGAATGGTTGGACTTTGGACCCCAGCACCGTGAATGGGTGGAAGTAGGGGATATTTGGGCCCCTAAGCACTTGCGGGACTTTCACCGGAGACTCCCGGAGAAACCAGGAGGTCTCCCGGAATGACTGGGATGTCTCCCGAACTGGGCGGGAGGCTGGTCTTTGGGTGGGCAGAATGTCAGCTATGCTGCCATCAGGTTAAGGGGCCCCTCCAGGACCCCCTCCCTGTCCTGTGTACCAGCCTGAGCTGAATTCCTTTCCCTGCACTTCTCCTCTCCTTATCTCTGACCTTGTAGGCTGCAGATGTAGTGTCTCCAGATAACTCATCCGTGAGACTGCGTTCGGTTCCCAGCTTTTAGTATTAACGGCCCAGGTACTTGTTCCCGCTCGCGGGAGTCAGGCCGATTGGCCCGTAGTAGGGGGTGTGTGCTTTTGAATCTACTATATCTCTCCCTGAGTCTAGGGGTTCGCCATTCCTAACTCTGAGTATGCTCATGCTACCGTTGTAGCGCCTTCCCATGAAAACCCAAGCCGGAACAAACATACGTTAAGGTACGGACGGACTTTTGTTTTGTGCTTGCTCATTAGCGTAACTAATTAGCATAACTCATTTGCATAGGCCACACCCCCTGACATCACCTGAATTGTGTTAGAAGGCAACACCCACCGCTCAGGCTCCACTGGACTGTTTTGGATTGCTAGCTATTGCGGGGGGGGGGACGTGCAGATCTGTCCTCACAGAGGAGGGAGAGCTTGTACCTGAATAAAACTTGGTCTTAAAGGTGCCACTGGACTGTTTTGGGCCGGGAGGCCGGGGGGGGGGGCTCTGCAGCTTACCTGGGTGCTTCTTGCTCTGACTGAGGGCTGCTGGGAGCAGGGAGCGGGGCTTGTTGCATGTGCCCGCCCCCTGGGCTCTTTACTGCCGGAGCTCCGCTCCTGTGCGCTCCTGCAGGAAATGATCCCTGCAGACAACTATTCACCATTGTAGAGTGTTGTTGTTTTTTTAAAATTGGTATCATGGCGCTATATCTCTCCTGACCTCTACTGGGGGCCTGGAGGCTATTCAGAGAGGGGGCTGAATAAAGCCTGCCCCCACCTCCCACCTCTGGTATTCCAAGGAGGTCTCCCATCCAAGGACTTGCCAGAGTCAGCCCTGGTTAGCTTCTGAGATCTGACAAGATTGGGCTTGCCTGGGCTATCCGGGTCGGGGCAACTATTCACTATTCTTGAGGGCCACTCTGTTCTTCTAGAGAGCGGCGTAGGAGGGGCAGAAGGCAACCTGCCCTACCTGAATTTCCTATCCCTTGTGAGTTCTTCCCTCCCCGTGCTCAGAAAAACACTCACAATCCAGGAACGGGAGGGAACTACAAAACACAAATTCGCCACTTGTTTTAACTGTGTATAATATGTCGGCTATAGGGAAGGTCACAGCGTTCCGTGCACCTCGGTGTTTAGTCATGCCGGCCACATGACCACGGAAACGTCTTCGGACAGCGCTGGCTCTTCGGCTTTGAAACGGAGATGAGCACAGCGACCCTAGAGTCGGACTCGACTGGCTTTCGAGCAAGGGAACCTTTACCTTTAATATGTTGGCTATAGCTTACGGTTTTTAATAATTTCAAACTTGTCCGTTGCCTACAGCCCCACATTTTGTGGGGGATTTGGCGATTCATAAATGTAACGAAATAAAATAAAATAAAATTCAAAAAAGCAGTGACATTTCCCAGCCCAGCTACCTGCTTTTCTAAACTGGAAATGTCAAAATGTGGACCTGGGGCTCGAACCTCCCTGCCGAGCGAAAGCGTTTGCCTTGCCGAGTCGGAAGCAGATGGCAACGATCGAGTTATTTTTATGGCGTTCCAGTTATTTCACGAGCCCTGCCCCCTTCTCCTGAAATTGCCTGGGTTTATCCCGCAGACGTGAAATGTCAAGTGCTCTCGCTGGAGTGGTGTGAATGGGGCTATGTGGGTGGGTGGTACACGAGTTCTTGTACTGCTACCAGAATCCTCTGTTTTTCAGCTTTCCCGGATCTGATGGCTCATGGTGCCACTCTGATGGCTAAAGGTGCCGTCTCAGGGACTCAGACAGAGAGCCGGGTGGCTGGCATGAGACAGAATGGAGTCAAGGCTTCCACAGATCTTGCATTAAGCGTGGCTTTGCTGGTTGAACGTGGTTGCCGGTTGACCCATTTCATTTGCTTGCATTTATGACTTCGAAGCCTCAGCTTCCAATGTTCCCTCTAAGCTGTGGAGTCTTGTGAGCAGAAATTCTACTTGGTGAGCTACTGGCATTAAAGTTGTGAGCGGGTGATTTGGCTACTGCAGAAATTGGTTTGCTCTGGAGCCCTCCTTCCTGGGCACAGACAAAAATCTGTAAGCTGGAGGCTAAAAATGCAAGGAAAGCGGTGCCTGCGAGGGGCTGCCAGTGGGAAAGATGGCGTCACTGTGGCCGCATTGGCCTTCGTCGGTCATCGGCTGAGCTGGCCCGAAAGCCAAGTGCTTTCTCCAGCAGTGCCCAGCTGTACCAATCTTCTTAACTAGCTAAGCTTTACGACTCCAGGCAGGTGGAAGGGAGAGGCTGTTAGCAAAAAGGGTTTCAGGAGGGGCTCTGTTATGCTCAGGAAAGGGTCTGTGTTTATCTTTCCAGTGTGGCAGGAGGCATGTTCACGGCGCCTGCGATGGGAGCTCTGTTGAGTGTAAAAACTCATGGGGTTCCCCCCCCCCAGCCGATTCAGCTTTGCAAAATAAATACAGAAGCTTCCTTTTCTCTAGATAAGGAAACTGAGCATTGGTTCCTCGGGCGGCACGAGACCGTGAGAGCGAACATTCGAGCGAGTTTTCAGCTTCTCACTAGCAATTTCCTGATCCAGCTGTCCTTCAGCCAAGTTGTACGGGTTCAAGATTTTGGGAGCCAGCGTTCCTCGCTTAGACAGCAAGGGGTGAAGGAGAGGGGGGACATGCAGCACCCCAGTCGGCTTACCAAAACATCTGACCATAGAGTTCCTGATGATTCCTAGAGCTGCCCAGAAGTGACAAGGGTAGTTCTAGGAATCGCCAGAAACTCTATGGTCAGAAATTGTGATAAGTAGCTGTGGCCTTTATTATTCTTTTACATTTTTCTCCTGGGATGCTGCCCGCCCCCCCAAATCTGCCAGAGGCTTGATTTCCCAATCAGGTTCTGCTCTTGGCGATTCTATGGGCCAGCTCTCTCCACATTTTCCGATCTTGTACTGTTTCTCTGAGTTGTTCCATGCTCAGGCTGGTGTCGATTTTTATGGTGTCTAGCCACCGTGTTCTTTGGCGGCCCGGTTTCCTTCTGCCGCGAACCGATCAAAGCATAATTGCTTTTTTTTTAGCGAGTTCTTCCGCATGACATGGCTGAAATAAGTCAGTCGCAGTTTTGTGATTTTTTTTTATTCCAATGGCATGTCTGGTTTTATGCGCTCCAATACTTGCTTGTTTGTCACCTTTGCCTGTCCAAGGAATGCGCAGGAGAGGTATACATATCAGGAATATGTATCCCTCCTGGGTGCAGTCCATTGTAAAATAAAAATCTAGGGATCGACTCTCTGATAAGGTTCAGCTGAGCTGGGTTTTAGGCCCTGGCATGGATGCTCAGAAGTCATGAGACTGGTGACTGGGGTGGCAGGCAGACATGCCCTGTAGGTGAGCACTCAGAAAAGTATATGGAACAGGAACAAGGTCAGTATGGTGTAGTGGTTAAGTGTGCGGACTCTAATCTGGGAGAACTGGGTTTGATTCCCGCACTCCTCCACTTGCACCTGCTGGTGTGACCTTGGGTCAGTCACAAGCTCTGGCACAGCTGTCCTTGAAAAAGAGCACTTTCTGTCAGAGCTCTCTCAGCCCCACCCACCTCCCAGGGTGTCTGTTGTGGGGAGGGGAAGGGAAAGGAGTTTGTCAGCCACCCTGAGACACCTTTGGGTAGTGAAGGGCAGGGTATAACTCCAATCTCTTCTCTCTTCTTCTTCTTCTCTTCTTGGCCAATCTCTTGGTCTCGACATCCACACAATCACACCATCGTATTGTGCTTTCATTCAGAATAACAGCCCAGAGGAACCCAGGTAAGGAGCAAGCGAAGGCCATGTGTGGTTTTGGAGAGCCAGTTTGGTGTCGTGGTCAAGAGCACGGACTCTAATCTGGGAGAACCAGGTTTGATTCCCCACTGCTCCACATGCAGCTGCTGGTGTGACCTTGGGTCAGTCAGAAGTTCTCTCGGAGCTGTTCTCTCAAGGCCAGTCCTCGAAAGAGCTCTCTCAGCCCCACCTCCCTCACAGGGTGTCTGTGGTGGGGAGGGGAAAGGAAAGGAGTTTGTAAGCCGCTCTGAGACTCCTTTGGGTAGTGAAGGGTGGGGTATAAATCCAATCTCGTCTTCTCTTCTTCTTCTCTAATCTGGGAGAAATGGGTTTGATTCCCCACTCCTCCACATGCAGCTGCTGGTGTGACCTTGGGTCAGTCACAAGTTCTCTCGGAGCTGTTCTCTCAAGAGCAGTCCTCAAAAGAGCTCTCTCAGCCCCACCTACCTCACAGGGTATCTGTTGTGGAAAGGAGACTGTAAGCCGCTCTGAGACTCCTTCGGGTAGTGGGCGGCGGGGTATAAATCCAATCTCTTCTCTCTTCTTCTCTTCTTCTGGCTTCCTCAATGAACCTCCATCCGGTAGTCTGTCCCTAGCCCTGACCATTCCACTTTGTGGAACCAACAGTGAGACACTGAGAGCCATCTTGGTGTTGGGCTAGGATGTGGGGGGGGGGCCTGTTTGAATCTCTGCTCTGCTATGGCAGCTCGATTGGGTCCATCGCTCTCTCTGGGCCTAACCTGCTTCACAAGGTGGTGGTTGTGAGGATCAAATTAGAGAAGAGGGAAATGATGTTTCCAAACAATGAAGGAAGAACAAGAAGAGGAGGAGGAGGAGATTGGATTTATACCCCTCCCTCCTCTACCCGAAGGAGTCTCAGAGTGGCTTACAGTCTCCTTTCCTTTCCCCCCTCCTCACAACAGACACCCAGTGAGGCAGGTGGGAGAGCTCTTTGGAGAACTGCCCTTGAGAGAACAGCTCTGAAAGAACTTGTGACTGACCCAAGGTCACCCCAGCCGCTGCATGTGGAGGAGTGGGGAATCAAACCCGGTCCTCCCAGATTAGAGTCCACCCACCCTGAACCACCCACCACACCAAACTGGCTCTGATTTTAGGAAATTTTTAGCCATTATTAAAATTCCCTAACAGAAGAACAGAGAATCCACTCTGGAAGAAATGTCCTTCTGCTGGGCTAACCCAGAGCTAAAACTTTGGCCTGGTGGAAGCGCAGATGTCTGTGTGTGTGTGTTTAACGAAGGCAGCCGTGGTGGCTGTATCTGGTCTGATCTCTGCTTCATCAGCCCCAGAGTCCGCTCTCACTTTGCGGCAGGCATTCCTCCTCGCAGGCCTCATTCCCGCCGCTTGCCAGGAATAACTTGTCAGCTGAGCGGTCCATTCACATTCGATCTCCCCCCTTATGTCCTGCTCAGCACTCTCCACCTTGCTGTTTTGACATGCTGACACTCTGGGCCTTCCCGGAGTTCTTTAAAGGGAAAGGTTCATTCCCATACTGGGTCAATGGCATGATACAGCATCTTCTCCTACGAACTCCAGAGGTGGGAGGACTCCGAGGATTTGAGAGAAACCCCCTTCTTTTCCCACTCCTCTCCCAAAAAAACATTAAAAACGTTTTTCCAACTGGAAGAAAGGGAAATCTGAGGGACCACTGAAAACAATCTTATGAAATGTTTTATTTTTGCAAATGAGCGAATGGCTTTTTTAGAAGAAGAAGAGATGATGAAGAAGAAGAGATTGGATTTATACCCCGCCCTTCACTACCCAAAGGTGTCTCAGAGCGGCTTACAGTCTCCTTTCCCTTCCCCTCCCCACAACAGACACCCTGTGAGGCAGGCGGGGCTGAGAGAGCTCTTTCGAGAACTGCCCTTGAGAGAACTTGTGACTGATCCAAGGTCACACCAGCATACCTAACAAGGAATACTCCAAAATTCAGCTCATTCTGTCACTTTGAGCTAGAAGAAGAGGAGATTGGATTTATACCCCGCCCTTCACTACCCAAAGGTGTCTCAGAGCAGCTGACAAACTCCTTTCCCTTCCCCTCCCCACAACAGACACCCTGCGAGGTAGATAGTGGGGCTGAGAGAGCTCTTTCGAGAACTACCCTTGAGAGAACTTGTGACTAACCCAAAGTCACATCAGCATACTTAACAAGGGATACTCCAAAATTCAGCTCATTCTGTCACTTTGATCTAGAAGAAGAAGAAGAGATTGGATTTATACCCCGCCCTTCACTACCCAAAGGTGTCTCAGAGGGGCTTACAAACTCCTTCCCCTTCCCCTCCCCACAACAGACACCCTGTGAGCAATGCTCCCTTTAAGCTGTGGAGTCTTGTGAACACAAATTCTACTCTGTGAGCTACTGGCATTAAAGTTGTGAGCGAGTGATTTGGCTGCTGCATAAATTAGTTTGCTCTGGAGCCCTCCTTCCTGAGCGGAGACAAAAATGTGTGAGCCGGAGGCTTAAAAACTGTGAGCTGGCTCACACTCACTCAGCTTAGAGGGAACACTGAGTGTGAGCTAGCTCGCAGTTTTTTAGCCTCCGGCTCACACATTCTTGTCTCGGCTCAGGGAGGATGGGGGCTCCAGAGCAAACTAATCGACGCAGCAGCCGAACGGCTCGCTCACCACTTCCATGCCAGGAGCTCACAAAGTAGAATTTTTGCTCACAAGGCTCCACAGCTTAGAGGGAGCATCGGTCCCAGAACGTCCTCTCTCATCTCAGGGACTCGAGCCCCACGTCACACCTATGACATAACTGCCGCCCGCTTGTGACCCACTCTTTGAGACCCGCTGCACTTGACACTGCCGCCGCAGCAAAGCCCTTTGGATTCGCTTCCGGCTCTTAGCAGGTGCCCATCTGAAGAACGCAGAATGTTGCCTGGGTCTGTGTATGACACATAAGCCAAAGGGCCTCCCAACTGGGTCCCGATGTGCAAGCGCAGAGTCTTGCACACATGCAGAGAGCCACTGAATTCCTCCCGCGCACGTCAGCACGGGCGGTAGAAGCTTTGCAGCCGTACTACTGGCATGCGCGCGGCCCCCAGCTTGGCCTGAAATGGCTATGGGCCGTCGTGTTCGAACATTCCCCTTGTTTGTCCACCTCTCCGTCCTAATCCCGAGGCATGTAAACAGTCGGAGCAGTTTCCCGCGTCTCCCGGGCCACCTCTGTCATTTTCCCAGCGAAAGGAGGGTAGATGTAAACCAAACAAAAAATGCATTTCAGAAGCCTGCGATGGTTCCTCACCAAATAAGGTAGGTTGCTGGTTAGGGATCTAGTAGCGGGACCTTTGCGGCAGCTGACTCGAGCTGGTTTTAGGTTGGGGGTTTTTTTTTGGCTTTTAAAAGCTTGTTGTTCTGTTGATAGAACAGCCTCCCTTCGGGTTCCGAAGGGAAAAAGAGAAGGATCTCCCCCAGTTTTCTAAATCCCATATTCCGCTTACGTGCGGACTGCGGGATTTCAGCACCCGTCGGGAAATTGCCGGAGGAAGCCAAGAAAAAAAAAAGACTGGCTTGCATTTTACTCGAAAAAGAAATGGAAGGGGAGCGCCGTGGTGGCAGTCGACCGGCGAAGGACCCTGCCACATAAGCGCCTTCTTCCCCTATGGAAAACTGGGGCCGTCGGGTTTGCAGCTTGCCGCTGGCCCTGGCAGGTAAGGCGCAGTGATTCAGTTTGGGGTGGCAGCAGATTTCGGGGTGCTGGGGAAAGGTGAGCCAGTGTAATTCCCCCCTCCCCCATCATGCGGATGATAAATTCCTGCCTTAGGCACCTGAGGTGTGTATGGGGGAGGTGACCAGTGTTCCCTCTAAGCTGAGTGAGTGTGAGCCAGCTTACCGTTTTTTAGCCTCCGGCTCACACATTATTGTCTCAGCTCAGGAAGGAGGGCTCCACAGCAAACTAATTGATGCAGTGGCCAAATCTCTTGCTCACAACTTGAATGCCAGTAGCTCACAAAGTAGACTTTTTGCTCACAAGACCCCACAGCTTAGAGGGAGCATTGGGGGTGACCCCCCTTGGTGGCCGGCAGCTGTTCCCAACTTAGCTTCTTTTCTTCAACTTTGCATCCTGCTTGCCTGCAGCGAAGATTTGGTTCTGAGGAGGACCGTTCCACTTGGGGGGAAGGGGTGGAGGAGGAGATTCCACCGGGGTAGGGAGATGGTGCGAGCTTCTGTTCCGAATGTCAGCGAGGCCGTTCGAACCCCCATTCGTCTTCCAGGCAGGCAGCCTGTCTCCCCCCACCCCTTTTCTGGCTAGAGCATTCAGAGAAGTTAATTGCCTCTTCCCTCTGCAGCAGTCAGGTTCAGTCCTCACTGCAGTCGTGCAAGCCCCGGCAGCCGGGGAACGGCGCTGGCAGGTGCCTGCCCCCCCTCCCCGCCCATGTCACAGGCTCCGGGAGGCTCTGCAGACCCCTGCCGCAAGGTAAGGCATCGATCCTGCACAGTCCCCCTCGGCCGGCGGGCGTGCAACCCTTCCCGCTCCACCGTCAGCTTGCTATTTTTCATTTTTGGAGGAAAGGCGCTTTGGATTCAGTTACGGCACGCGGCAGCCGGCGAAGGATGCTGCACGAGATCCGGGATGGCATTTTTGGCTGTAAGAAAGAAAGAAAGGAGAGAAGGGAGATTTGGAGAGATCGGCGTGGGCAGGGAAGGGGATTGGGAGGCAGAAAAGGGAGGGTGGGGGGGGGGGGAGAGGGTGATATCACCACTGAGCCATGCGAAGGAGTAGCTGGAGTGCAAACCAGTGTCCCCTCTAAGCTGAGTTAGTGTGTGCTAGCTCACGGTTTTTTAGCCTCCAGCTCACGCATTTTTGTCTTAGCTCAGGAAGGATGGCTCCGGAGCAAACTAATTCATGCAGTAGCCAAATCGCTCGCTCACAACTTTAATGCCAGGAGCTCACCAAGTAGAATTTTTGCTCACAGGACTCCACAGCTTAGAGGGAACATTGGTGCAAACTGGCTTTTTTTTTTGCATTTGCGTCCTGAGCAGTGTTCCCTCTCAGCTGAGTGAGTGTGAGCCAGCTCACCGTTTTTTAGCCTCCGGCTCACACCTTTTTGTCTCAGCTCAGGAAGGATGGCTCCAGAGCAAACTAATTGATGCAGTAGCCAAATGGCTGGCTCACAACTTTAATGCCAGCAGCTAACAAAGCAGAATTTTGGCTCACAAGATTCCACTGCTTAGAGGGAACATCCTGAGTAACTTGACTTTGATGATCCCGCCCCCGAAATCTTGTTTCTCTCTAAGGTCTTGCTTGACTTTGATGATTCTCCGATTCGCGTAGTTTTAGCATATGGTTTGGGGAAGGACGTTGGAACTGGGAGCTGGGACTTTTTTTTGGCACTGGTCACTTTCAGTGGGAAGTAGTCACTCCTCCTGACCATTCCAGAATGCTTGTGTATGTTTCGGCGGGGCTGAAACCTGCGTTTCGCGAGCATTCCTGGCGACTGAAAGAGAAGAGGAGCCAGTCTCCTCCGAGAATTCCTTCTTTTAAAAACATCCAGTTCCGTTGAAATCAGTAGGACTTCAGCATACATTTATTTAGGATAGCAAAGTTTCCAGGAGACCCAGAGGCAGGGAGAGGCAGGTTCGAATCCCTGCCATACCATGGAAGGCGACTGGGTGACCTTGGGCCATTTGGGGTGAAAGTCAACCACAGGCTGGTGGTGGAGAGGATAGCGATGCCGTAAGCCGTTTTGGGTCTCCCTCTGGGGAGAAAACGGCTGCGTGTGCCATTTTGATTAAATAAATCTTTAGACGGTCACGTGGAACGAGATAAGTGTCCCTTCACCTTCTGCTTCCTGGGTTCTGTTTTAGATTTTATTTTTCAAGTGACCAGTCGGGACACACGTGTGTACATCCATGTTCCCTCTAAGCTGTGGAGTCCTGTGAGCAAAAATTCTACTCTGTGAGCTACTGGCATTAAAGTTGTGAGCAGGTGATTTGGCTACTGCATAAATTAGTTTGCCCTGGAGCCATCCTTCCTGAGCTAAGACAAAAATGTGTGAGCTGGAGGCTAAAAAACTGTGAGCTAGCTCACACTAACTCAGCTTAGAGGGAACACTGGTGTACATCTCTGGTCGAGTTCCACCCTGAGATAACGTACGTGAGCTGCTTTGAACACCCACACAGCAGCTCCTAGATGCCAGTTATCGTTATTGATCACAAGAGGGATATGTGTATATTTGGCTAAAGTGATCCGCATATTCGGCTAAAAAGGCCAACCAGTTACAGTCAGCGTTCCCTCTAAGCTGAGTTAGTGGTGAGCTAGCTCACAGCTTTTTAGCCTCCGGCTCACACGTTCTTTGCCTTAGCTCAGGAAGGATGGGGCTCCAGAGCAAACTAATTTGCGCAGGAGCCAAACCGCTCGCTCACAGCTTTCATGCCAGTCGCTCACAAAGTAGAATATTGGCTCACAGCACTCCACAGCTTAGAGGGAGCATCGGGTTACGGTCAGGAAAGGTGTGAAGGATTAGAGGGGGAAATGGGCATATTTTTAAAAAGCGTCCAAAATTGCATGCGGAACAGGGCAGAACGTCACATGACCGACGGCTCTTTTTGCCGTGCCCTCGTCCCAAGAACAGCCAAAATACCACACATACACTATATCATACCTGTCTATCTAGTACTGCTCTTAGAGCTATCGCCTTGAGCAGAAAATAAAATGATACAAGCCTTACTTAATACCAGCATGCACTACATTTACTTTTTGACGTTTGCTCTTGCTATGTGGGGAGAAGTATGAAATCACGGTATTTAGGGGAATTAAGGGCTGATCCTGTATGGCCCAGGCTGGTCCAATCTCATCAGATCGTGGAAGCTAAACTGGTTAGTATTTGGATGGGAGACCACCACGTCCAGGGTGGCAGTGCCAGACAGTGACAACCCACCTCTGTTTGCCTCTTACCTTGAATTGCCCTACGGGGTCGCTGTAAGTCGGCTGCAGATCAACACTAGAGACTTTATACTGGTTTTAAGGTGATTCTTTCTCCCTGGGGGACTTGGGAGTTGTAGTCCTGACAGAGCATACCGTTCCCAGGATTCTTTGGAGGGGAAGCCATAACAACATGCTACAGGGCACCGTGTACAAAACGTTTTGCCATCGGGATCGGTAGTCGGGAGATTTCTTTCCAAAGCAGCAGTTAATCTAGGGCGCCAGCTTGGTCCAGAGAGCCAGCGTGGTGTAGGGGTTAGAGAGCAGTGGACTCTAATCTGGAGAACGGGGGTTTGATTCCCCCACTCCTCCACGTGAAGCCAGTTGGGTGACCTTGGGTCAGTCACAGCTCT
>NW_015160364.1:72598-74237 GCF_001447785.1 Gekko japonicus
CTCCTCCTCTTCTTCTTCTTCTTCTGCTCCTCCTCCTCTTCTTTTTCTTTTTCTTCTTCTCCTTCTCCTCCTCTTCTTTTTTCCCTCCTCCTCCTCTTCCCCCTCCTTTCCCTCCTCCTTCTCCTCCTCTTCTTCCTCCTCCTCCTCCTCCATGCCTGCCATCTAATCTCCCTTTCTCTCCCCCAGGCATAAATGCCCAGGCCCGGAAACTCCAGCGGAACCGCGCCAAAGGCACCATGACCCTCCTGACGGGATGCAAAAGCCACTCCACGCCGCCGCCTCTCCGGCGCACCGTCAGCGAGACCAGCCTCAACCAGGCCAGCACTCGGGACGAAGGCGAGGAGGAGCAGCTCCAGAGGCATTACTCCACGTTGCCGGAGACCCTGCGATGCGTGGAGAGCGCGAGGAACGGGGAGCCGCCTCGCGCGGAGGAGCAGAGTAGCACTAGCCTGCGCCACTCGCTTTACCAGTCTCCGCATCTCCTGCTCCTCCAGGGCTACAGCCAGCAGCACGTAAGTGCGGGGACCGTCGTTCCCCTTGGCCTCTCCCACTGTAGGAGATTTCCCCTTGCTGCCATAAGGTCTTACCACTACGGTCTCCAACGTGGCGCCCATGAGTCCCATGTTGCCTGTTGATGTGCCTCCTGGCGCCTGCTTATAGCTTGGATCAGCTATGTAAGAGCACGCTGTACATTTATGAAATGAGGGGGCAGGGAGGCCAAAGGCAGATATATTTCTCTCTCCCGCTCTCTTAACACGAGAACTCCGGGATGATTTAGTGGCAGTAGATTCAGGACAGAGTCAGAGGTGCGCCACAGCGAAACAGGTAATTAAATGATGAGTTTCACCGCCGGGAGATACGGTGGCAGCCGCTCGCTGAGGTCCTTTTTTAGGGGAAGTGGAAAACGTTTCGTTGCGTCTACTTATCTGTGAGACTGCGAGGCCCCTCTTGTATTGTCCCTGTGGCTGCAGTTTGGTAGCAGCCGAAGAACGTTGGTCTGCAGAGAAGATGGAGCCACGTGTGTGTGGGCGGGAGGGGGAGCATAAGAGAGCATCAGAGCAGCCAGTGTTGGATCAGGCCCACCCGGTCCAACACTATAAACAGACTAAATAATGCACATGCAATCCGCTTTCAATGCACTTTGCAACTGGATTTTACTGTGTGAAATGGCAAAATCCACTTGCAAACAGTCTCTGAAGTGGATTGAAGCTGCATTATTTAGCATGTGTGGAATACCAGGTGCCATCAGGAGGTCCAGCAGTGGGGCCAGGACACTAGTGGGGCACTCCCACTGTTGCCCCCCCCCAAACACCAAGAAGACAGAGCATCCCTTGCCCCAGACCGAGAGCTCCTATCTATACCTTAAGAACATAAGAACATAAGAGACGCCAATGTTGGATCAGGCCAAAGGCCCATCCAGTCCAACACTCTCAAAAATACCAGTGCCATCAGGAGGTCCACCCAGGGCTATTTTTGGGCAGGAACGCACAGGAACGGAGTTCCGGCTGGCTCCCAAGTTGGCCACGCCCAGCAGGAACTCATTAGCATAATAGGCCACACCCAACAGCAGAAACACATTAGGATTGGCTACATTAGGGGTGTGTGGCCTAACATGCAAAGGAGTCCCTGCTACAAAAAA
>NW_015160364.1:77057-81662 GCF_001447785.1 Gekko japonicus
TCCTGCTTTCCTGTTTCTCTATTCCCCGACTCCAGGAGAAAACGAATGAACTCGCCGGGAAGCAGAGCCAACAGTAAGTCGACTACGTGTCAGGTGTATGCGTCTTTTGCTACCCGGGATCACCCAAACTAAGGCATTGTTACGGACCAAACACAGTCTTGATCAGGGAATGGCCCTTTCCTTAAAAGGGGAATCTTGAAATCTGACATGTGTATTCTGCAGTTCCGAACGAGAACAGGGAAGTCATAGAACTTGGGTACTGGGCTGCAGAATACAGCAGCCTGAGAGTCCGGGTTGGTGGTTAAGTGTGTCGTTTGAGGATCCGGTAGACCCAGGTTCGAATCCCCAGCCTGCCGTGGAAGCTCCCTGAGCAGGGTTGCCAGCCTCCAGGCCGTGGCTGGAGATCTCCTGGGATGACAACTGGTCTCTGGTTGACAACGATCAGTTGCCCTGGAGAAAACGACCGCTTTGGAAGGTGGACTCTGTTAAACCCCACTGAAGTCTTTCCCCTCCCCCAAACCCCACCCTCCCCAAATCCACCCCCCAAATCTCCAGGTATTTCCCACCCCGGAGCTGGTGACTTGACTGCTGGGTGACCTTGGGCCAATCACGTGCTCTTGGCCTAACCTACCCGGTTGGAGAGGATAACAATGTGAGCCACTTTTGGGGAGAAAGGTGGGTTATAGAGGAATACACGTGCAGCCTGTCACCACACATGTCCAGTCCTCAATGCCTGTTGAAATTTTGGTGGCCGGGAAGGGGGAGCACTTAGCAGAGTTTCCAGCCGGCAGACCTTCCGTGCCCTGCATAACTCGTTGCCGCCGACTCTGCCGGACGAAGAATAAATTAAGACAGGTTTTCTTAACGTGCACGATGGCTGGTTCTGCATCGGGCATTTGCTCCACATTTTCTGAACACTGAGGAAAAGGTGCGGCTCAAAGCCACATTCAGATACGCCGGGGCAACGCCAGACTGACTGCGAAGTCACCCCTGGACTGCCTTACATAAGAACATGCCAATGTTGGTTCAGGCCAAAGGCCCATCCAGTCCAACACTCTGTGTCACACAGTGGCCAGAAATACCAGGTGCCATCAGGAGGTCCAGCAGTGGGGCCAGGACACTAGAAGCCCTCCCACTGTTGACCCCCCCCCCAAACACCAAGAAGACAGAGCATCACTTGCCCCAGACCGAGAGTTCCTATCTAGAAGCGAAGAGATTGGCTTTAGTTAATCACTCTTTGGGTGAAGAAGTACTTCCTTTTATCCGTTCTAACTGCTCAGCAATTTCATGGAGTGCCCACAAGGAGTTCTTGTATTGTGAGAAAGGGAGAAAAGTACCTCTTTCTCTACCTGCTCTTTCCCATGCCTTAAATCTATGCCGGAGGTACCATAAAACCCGGTGAACAAAGAAAGCGAAAGCGGCGTGCAGTGCAGAGGGTACCATAAAACCCGATGATCAAAGGAGGCAAAAGCGGCACGCAATGCAGAGGGTACCACAAAACCCGATGGTCAAAGGAAGGGAAAGCGGCACGCAATGCAGAGGGGAATTTCTGTTCCAACCTGGGTTTGCTAAAACAACGGAGGGAGAAGCCAATGCAGGATCGGCCAATGTCGACGGTTCGCAGAGTTCAGCTTTTTCTCGGTGCAGATTTCGAGCCGGAATGCCCGTCTTCCTTTGCGGTTTGCAACTTGGCACGTGGGGACAAAGGGGCTGTTTTCTCCCTGACATAACCCATGCAGTCGTTGCTTTCCAGGGAGGGCGTGGTTGTGTACGAAGACCCAGTGTGGGAATCTGCCCTCGGTTATAGCAAAGAGTTACCAAATTTAGTTCCAGAGAGGCAGCTGTCCCCGTTTAAGCAACACGGGTATAAATAGAGCACCCAGGGACCGCTTTTGTGTCGGCATTTGGGGGGGGGGGCTTGGCTCTCCTCCCGTATGGCTTTTGGTCTGAAGCTGTGTTGTATACACCCGTCGCTGTGAATGGATTAACAACAAACCTCACTGCGTCCCCGAGGGATCTGTTTTTGGCCGGTCTTTCTCTTTCCCCTCCAGCTTCAGAGAGGCTAATCGAAGAAGAAGAAGAAGAGATTGGATTTATACCCCGCCCTTCACTACCCAAACGTGTCTCAGAGCGGCTTACAAGCTCCTTTCCCTTCCCCTCCCCACAACAGACACCCTGGGTGGTAGGTGGGGCTGAGAGAGCTCTTGACAGAAACTGCTCTTTTTCAAGGACAGCTCTTATCAGAACTATGGCTTGCCCAAGGTCATCCAGCCAGGTGTATGTGGAGGAGTGGGGAATCAAACCGGTTCTCCCAGATTAGAGTCCGTGCACTTAACCACTACACCAAACTGGTGAAGAAGAAGAGATTGGATTTATACCCCGCCCTTCACTACCCAAAGGTGTCTCAGAACGGCTTACAAACTCCCTTCCCTTCCCCTCCCCACTACAGACACCCTCCTGTGAGGTAGGTGGGGCTGAGAGAGCTCTTGACAGAAACTGCTCTTTTTCAAGGACAGCTTTTATCAGAACTACGGCTTGCCCAAGGTCATCCAGCCAGGTGCAAGTGGAGGAGGAGTGGGGAATCAAACCCGGTTCTCCCAGATTAGAGTCTGCACACTTAACCACTACACCAAACTGGAGTAAATTAATGCTCCAAAAACCACTTGACTCTGCAACTCCCCGCCCCACCTTCTGTTTGGAGTTTTGTGTGTGTGTGTTTATGTTGTGTATATAATCTCCATTTAACTCTTACGCGTTCTCTGCGCCTTGTGTGCCTTGCGCCAGAGGCTCCGGCTGTCACAGACTTCCAGGAACGCAGCCAAAAAACTCCTTTCCCCAATTTCTCTGCTTTCTTCCCCTTAAAATCTTTTGCGCTAAGGGTGCAGTTTTGAAATATGAGCCAAGACTACAAATACTGCAGAGTTTGGGCTATCTGGACAAATTTGGGCAGATCGCTGCTTAGTAATTGCCGGAAACCCGTTCTCCTTTCTCTCGCTCCTCCACACTATTAAAAAGAGATAATTGACCAGGAGAAGAGGGAAGAAGGCTTGTCTGCCAGTAATGATATAGAGAAGTCTTGCTGTCTTCTTGGCGGATAGCTTTGTCGGCACGGGGCTAAAGACCATGAGGTTTACAAAATTACGCATGGGATGGAGGAGTACGTTTCTCCCTTTCTCACCATACAAGAACTCGTGGGCACTCAATGAAATTAATGAGCAGTAGTCCGATTTCGTCAGATCTCGGAAGCTAAGCAGGGCCGACTCTGGCAAGTCTTTGGATGGGAGACCTCCAAAGAATACCAGAGGCGGGAGGCGGGGGCAGGCTTTATTCAGCCACCTCTCTGAATAGCCCCCAGGCCCCCCGTAGGGGTCAGTCACCAGAGGCGGCCGTGACTTCTAGAAGCGCGCACACAGACTCCCACACACATGCACACACACATATACAAATACAAAAAAAGAAGAAAGAGGCGAGATTGAAGGAAGTCCTTCTTCGCCAAAAGAGTAACTCACACGTCGAACTCACTGCTGTAGGAAGTGGTGGCGGCTACAAGCGTAGACAGCTTCAAGAGGTGACTGGAGAAACATATGGAGCAGAGGCCATTCAGTTGGCCACAGAGTAGAGATGGAACACTCTGTCTGGATCAACGATGCTCTGTATTCTTGGTGGGCAACAGTGGGAGGGCTTCTGGAGTTCTGGCCCCGCTGGTGGACCTCCTGATGGCACCTGGGTTTTGGCCACTGCGTGACACAGAGTGTTGGACTGGATGGGCCACTGGCCTGATCCAACATGGCTTCTCTTCTGTTCTTATGTCTGGGGCAGTGATGCTCTGTCTTCTTGGTGATTGGGGGCCACAGTGGGAGGGCTTCTGGAGTTCTGGCCCCGCTGGTGGATCTCCTGATGGCCCCTGGGTTTTGGCCACTATGTGACACAGAGTGTTGGACTGGATGGGCCATTGGCCTGATCCAGCATGGTTTCTCTTCTGTTCTCTGTATTCTTGGTGCTTGGGGGGCCACAGTGGGAGGGCTTCTGGAGTTCTGGCCCCGCTGGTGGACCTGCGGAACCTTTACCTTTACCTTTAATTCAGGTTGAACCTTAATGGATTGCTGGATAGCCAAGAGGTTTAACAGGTGGTGAAAAGGGGGCAATTTGATTATTAGATCTCTCAATTAAAACAGTTGTGCAGTTGGTATACTTGAACCAGTGTGATGTCGTGGTTAGCATGTCGGACTAGGTATCCGGGAGACTCCATGTTCGAATCCCTATTCTGCTGTAGAAGCTTGTTGGGTGACCTTGGGCCAGTCACAGTCTCTCAGCCTTAACCTACATTGCAGGGCTGTTGTGAGGATCACGTGGAGGAGAGGAGAACCGTGTAACTTGCTTTGAGTCCCCGTTGGGGGGAAAGGCAGGGTGTAAGGGAAGTGTAGACAGCATGTTTGACATTTGCTTTGATTTGACTGTTCTGTTCTTAGGGTGTTTTTTTAAAAAAAAAAATGCTTTAAAAATGGAACTTCCATATTCAGAGGCAGTGGACCTTTGAGTGCCAGGCCCTGGGGACAAATAACTGGGAACGGCTATCGCTGTCATCCCCTAAGCTTCCAAGAAGCA
>NW_015160365.1:0-698 GCF_001447785.1 Gekko japonicus
TCTTTTGGGGCTGGAGCATGCCGGAGCGCCGCTCCAGTAGCCCAGGCACTGGAGATGGTGGCAGCAAGCCCCGCCCCCATCTCCCCATGCTGTGGCCCCCTGCAGCCTCCACCGGAGTGCTGCGGCCATGGGAGGCCAGAGGAGGCCCCCCGCCACCTCCCAGGGGCAGCGCTGGAGCACTGCGGCCCGTCAGAGGCCAGAAGAGGCCCCCCGCCGCCTCCCAGGGTCTGCGCTGGAATGCTGCAGCCCTGGGAGGCCAGAAGAGGCCCCCACCACCTCCAAGGGCCTGCACCGGAGTGCTGCAGCCCTAGGAGGCCAGAAGAGCACCCCTGCTGCCTCCCAGGGCCAGCGCTGGAGTGCTGCGGCCCTGGGAGGCCAGAAGAGCCCCCCCGCCATCTCCCAGGGCCTGCGCCGGAGTGCTGCAGCCCTGGGAGGCCAGAAGAGCCCCCCCGCTGCCTCCCAGGGCCAGCGCCAGAGCACTGCGGCCCATGGGAGGCCAGAAGAGGCCCCC
Source organism: Gekko japonicus (assembly GCF_001447785.1). NCBI lineage: Eukaryota > Metazoa > Chordata > Lepidosauria > Squamata > Gekkonidae > Gekko > Gekko japonicus. Next base: position 512 of record NW_015160365.1, read on the forward strand.
CGCCACCTCCCGGGGTAAGTGAGGGATCTGCAGGGGGTGGCGGAGACTTAATTGGGGGTGGGGGAGGGAGAGCCTCCCCCTTCCCCCCATCTCTTTGCCCTCTTTCCTTCCCTCCTTTCCTTTCCTTCCCTCCTTTCCTTTCCTTCCCCTTTCCTTTCCTTTTCCTCCTTTTCTTTCTCTCTTTCCC
>NW_015160365.1:778-11034 GCF_001447785.1 Gekko japonicus
CCCTCTTTCATTCCTTCTCTCTACACACTCTCCCCCTGTCTTTCCTTCTCTCTTTCCTCCTTCTATGGCCCAACTCTAGTGAGAAGGGGGTTAAACTTTAAACCCCTTCTCTCTTCGCTTCGCCCCTCCCGGTGAAGCGAGGGGGAGGCTTTTGAAAATGACCCCCCCTTTGCTTCCCCTTCTGACATCACAGGAAGTGATGTCAGGGGGTGTTGCATATGCTAATGAGCTATTATGCTAATAGCCTAGTAGCTCATTAGCATACCATATGTTAATGAGCTCCTGCAGCTCTTTTTCTAGAAAAAGACCCCTGATTCTGAATAATCTCCAGCCCTCACCTGGAGATTGGCAGCAGTGATTCCCCAGGAGGAAAAGCACAGTCATTCTCCACAGTGGAGACCAAAGCAGATTACATCATTCTCCTCTCCCCCTTTTGATCTGCACAACAACTCTTTGAGGTGGGTTAGGCTGAAAGTCTGTGACTGGTCCAAAATCACCTTCTCAACTTCTACAGCAAGAACTTGGGTCTAGCAAATCCTGCTCTGAAGTGCTAACAACAACCCCATGAGGTGAGTTAAACTGGGAGCTTACAACTGGCCCAAGGTCACCCAGCAAAATTCCATGGCAGAGTGGAGATTTGAACCAGGGTTCTAATCCAACTCTTTAGCTGATACACCACATATGGTTGCCAGGTTCCCCCTGGCCACCAGTGGGGGTGGGTTGGTAGGGTTACCAGATCCAGTTTAGGAAGACCCTGGAGATTTTGGGATAGAGCCTGGTAAGGAGAGGGACCTCAGTGTGAATTAATGCCATAGAGTCCACCCTCCAAAGCAGCCATTTCCCCCAGGGGAACTGATCTCTGTAGTCTGGAGATGAGCTGTAATTCTGGGGGATCCCCCAGGTCCCACCTGGAGGCTGGCATTCCTATGAGACATTGGGGATTGTGTGTGTGTCCCTTCAGGTATTGCTACTTTTTTGAGCCACCTTGAGACGGAAGAGATAAGGTGGGATTAGAAGTATTTTAAATACATGCATACAAAATCAATTTGAGAAAATAACAACACAAAATGCCTTCTGAAAGTTTCTGGAAGACCAAAGGGGAACCGAAAATCCTCCACTTTGGATGTCTCATAGTTTGTTTCCTGTCACCAGATCTATGAGAACTTTATTAGTACTTATCCTGGATAGCACAATACCCAAATGTGTATACATCTTCCCATGAAAAGATCGACCCTGGTCTTGGTTCCATCTCATTTAATCTGTGGTGTATCAACAGAGGCGTAACGTCCAAATGGCAAGATATAATAGTCTCACTGTATACCGCACTGGTCAGGCTGCACCGGGAGTACTGTGTCCAGTTCTGGAGGCCTCTCTTCAAAAAGGATGTGGACAGAATGGAGTGGGTGTGGAAGAGCATGACGAGGATGATCAGGGGCCTGGAGACCAAGCCCTATGAGGAAAAGCTGAGTGACTTGAGAATTTTCAATGTGGAGAAGAGGAGACTGAGGGCAACATGATTGCTGTCTTTGAGTATTTGAAAAGCTGTCACTTAGAGGAGGGCAGGGTGCTGTTCCTGTTGGCAGCAAAGGTCAGACTCACAATAATGGGTTTAAATTATGGGATGAAATGTACTGGCTGGATATTAGGAATTTAAGATTTTTTTAACAGTAATGGTAGTTCAGCAGTGGAATTGGCTGCCTAGGGAGATGGAGAGCTCCCTCACTGGCAGTCTTTAAGCAGCGGCTGGACAAACACTTGCCAGGGATGCTCTAAGATGATCCTGCCTTGAGCAGGGGGTTGGACCAGATGGCCTCTATGCCCCCTTCCAGCTCTTATGATTCTGTGATTCTACCCTGAAGGACCAGTTGACTCAGAATACTTTCCAATACTATCGCATCTCACCAATGTCTTGGGTCTGTAGGATTGAGAGAGAATGAGAATAAGCCTGTTTTGAGCTCAGCAGGAGCTCAAGGGAGACCTCAGCAGCAGCTGATCAAAGTTGGAAGTTCAGAGATGAAAGGCCTTAAAACTTGTTTCAGGGAAGTGCTGGGCCCGTCATGTCCCGGTGATGGGATTTCATTAGTTTGTAAATGTGACAGGTTATAATCAACCTGTCCTGTTTTAATCTCTATCACAGCACAGTTTCTGAGTTTTAATATATATACATTTTTTTTTAAAAAAAGACTTATTTGAATTGTGAATGTGCCCTCTTTAAATAGAACATTCTGACTCTTGACTCCCCAAGCAGTGACATACAGACACAGAAGAAGAAGAGGAGGAGGAGGAGGAGATTGGATTTATACCCCACCCTTCACTCAGAGTCTCAAAGTGGCTTCTGAACTCCTTTCCCTTCCCCTCCCCACAACAGACACTTTGTGAGGTATGTGGGGCTGAGAGAGCTCTTTCAAGAACTGCCCTTTCAAGGACAGCTCTGACAGAACTAAGACTTGCCCACAGCAGCTGCAAGTGGAGGAGTGGGGAATCAAACCCGGTTCTCTCAGATTAGAGTCCATGCACTTAACCACTACACTACACTGGCTCTTTAAATAAGTCAGGGGGCACTGACATCACAGGTGTTTTTCAATTCAATTCAATTCAATTTATTATGGGTCTATGTGACCGAAGTCTTGACCAGAAAAGAATGCAAAAGGGGTAAAAAAGGTACATAAAATTGACATAAAATATGACAAAATACATAGTCACAATCAGTAAACATATAAAACCCAGGCATAGCCCAGAGAATAAAACCTAACTACATTTGGGGCGGAGCCAGCTAACTAAAATCCTCCAAAATCGAAAAAAACGGTGTAGATGTTTGCAAAGATGATAAAGTTTTCAATGTTTCTTGAGAGCAGCAACCTTAGCCAGGAACCGCGCCACATTAGCTGTTATCAGTCCATCGACATTTGAATCAGATAACAATACTGAAAGCACCCAGGGTTGCGGGGGAAGATTCATCTTCGTAAGAATAGGAATGATATATATCTCTCTATCTTGAGTCCAATGGGGACAGCAAAACATCAGATGGTCTAAAGTTTCAATTTCGCCAGAGTTGCACAGACAGAGGCGATCTGAGTAAGGTAAGCCTCCAAATCTGCCCAGCATTACCATAGTTGGAAATGCATTTAAGCGGGCCAGCATAAAGGCGCGACGGTGGGATGGAATTGGTAGCAACGAATGAAAGTCAGGAATTCTCTCTGGAGAAGGCAACCCCAAAGCCAAAGGAGAACAGGTGCGTCTGGCCCTGGCCACGGTGCTGGCCCAATCCAACTGTTTGAGTATCTTCAAGGTTTCCTCAAGCTGGGAGGGCATTAGATCTTCAGTAGGTGAGGGAATCGGGACTCCCAATGTCTTGAGTTTACCCGCAAGAAGGGGCAACCAAGGGTTGGATGTTGTATCCTTTAAGATGAAACGAAGAAAGCCGGCCTGGGGGTGATGACTTGGATCAGATAACTTAAATCTCAACTTGAATGCCCTCTTCCATGCACATGCTTCAAGCGAAGATTGAGCCAGTTCCATACAAAGGACAGTCCCAGCAACACACCGTGGAGTTTAACTGGGAATCCAATTTCTCATCCACGCCAGCAATCCAAATTTCCGCGCCGTATAGTATTTGGGAGACCACCTTCGCATTATACACCTCGATGGCAGGGGGAATCCGCTTAGCCCCCTTTGTATGGAAGAATCTTTCAACCAGTGCCGTGGCAAGTCTAGATGACTTTTTAACGTACGTCAGGTGAGCGGACCAGGATAGATTATAACTAAAGACAATACCAAGATATCGAAAAGAGGAAACCCATTCTAGTTGACCATCCCCAACTTTAAAATGAAGAGGACCTCTTCTTCTCGTAGCAGAAAAGCGAAGAACCTTGGACTTTGCATAATTCACGATAAGCTCTTCTTGTTTGCAATAGTCCAGAAAAGCATTGACAATAGACCTCAGTCCAACTTCAGATGTTGCCAATAAAACAGCATCGTCAGCATAAAGTAAAAGTGGTATAGGAAGACCAGCTAGATACGGAGAATGTTTGGCTCTTTTTTTGAGAAATGGCACCAAATCATTAATATAGATGTTAAACAGGGAGGGGGCCAACAAACATCCCTGTCTAACTCCCTTCCGCACTGGAAAGGAGTCTGTCCTGATTCCTGTAGAATTCACCCGGACCGAGGCAGATGTATTAGAATAGAGAGCCATAATCAATCCCAGTAATCTGCGGTCAATATTGGTGTTCAATAACTTTCCCCACAATCTGCGACGAGAGATAGAGTCGAAGGGAGCCCTCAAATCCATGAAGACTGAGTAGAGACAACCTCTTGGGCGCAAGGAATACTTGCCGGCGAGATGGAGAAGCGTCAGACAATGGTCTGTAGTTGCAACACCCTGTCAAAAGCCACACTGTTCAGGGGAAAGGAACCTCTCTTCATCGAGCCAGTTCTGGAGTCTCTCCTGGAGGAGTGCAGAGTAAATCTTCCCAGGGATGGCAATAAGGCCAATCGGTCTATAATTACCCGGGTTGTTGGCATCCCCACCTTTGTGGATAGGTACCACAGTAGCTGTCTTCCAGATTCCGGGAATTTTAGCTGATTGGTTGATGTCTGAAAACAGATGGGCCAAACGATGCGCCCACCATTCAGGGTTCACCAAAAATAGTTCTAAAGGTATAAAATCCGGGCCCACTGCTTTGCCACGCTTCATCCAATTAAGCCGTAGTACTGACTCTGGAGAGACCTGCTCCCAATCCGGGGCAGAGATAAAAACCTCCTTAATTTCCTTCTCATCGACAAGGCATTCTGAGGATTGATACAAAGCTGCAAAATGCACCCTCCATCTGGCTGGAGAGATTGTCGCCACAATGTCAGTCTGAGGTCCTGGTCTGATAAGCCTCCAAAAGGCCTTCACATCCTTGGACTCCAGGATGGTAGCAAGAGATTCCCAATCTTGGGTGGCCATGGCTTCCTTTTTCACTCGGATTAAATCCTTAAAGACTTTTTAAGAGAAAAAAATTCAGTCAAGTCCTCAGGTCTCCTGGTAAGCCTATAATGCCGTAATTTTACTCGAATGGCCTTCTTGGCCAACCTACATTCGGCATCAAACCAATGTTTTGAATAACTTCCCGACATCCTCCGCTGGTCCACTGAAACCCGCTTAACTAAAGAACAAGAAAAGTTAAGAAGTTCAAAAAGTTAAGAAGGTCAAAGTAACGTGTAGATTGCAACTGAGAGGGATTTATCAAAGAGGGAAACTTAGGGAAGTTGCCAGAGTCCAGGTGATCTTGAATTTCAGCCACCTGCAAGACGTCCACTGGGGGATTCCTTCGAACACTTCTAATCCACTGTATAACATCTCCACTGGACTTTGTCACAGCTACCTCACCTATATGGCCAGTGGGAATGTTTAAAGAAAGAAACAGTGGAAGATGATCACCACCTAGGTAATCTCCAACGACAAACTCTTGCACCAAGGGGAAAAATTATTGAGATATCAAAAGAAAGTCAATAACACTAGAACCCCTTGGGGTATAATATGTAAAATCGCCTAGTGTATCCGGAGAAACTACACCATTTAGAAAAACCAAGTTCTGCATGAGCGCCATTATGGCTAGCCATTTGCCAGCTAGATTAACCTTTGAGTCCTTGGAGACACTATAAAACCAAGGAGGAGGCAAAGCTAAGTCATCTAAGTCACCCACCAAGGACAACAATTGGTCATCAGAGGCACCGATCCTGGCATTCAATTCCCCTCCCACAAGCATCATGGCGGCAGGATCAGTCCGCTGAAGCTTCTCAAACAGTCCTTCCAGCTCACTCCAGTGCTTTTCAACCTCTTCCTCTAGTAAAAGCGGGGGGATATAGGTACGATCAAAGGAAGTAAGTTTCAATATAATCACCATCCGATAAGGTGAAGACATCAGAAGAGAACATGTAGTCACTGGCAAGTTGTTGGAGATCAAGCACGCCACACCGGCCCTGGGAAGTCCAGGACCGGGACCCTTAATTGCGGAGGAAGAAAAGGCCTGAAAGCCAGTCACGTTTAGGGCCCCAGTGGGCCAGGTTTCCTGTAGCATAACAATATGATATTTCTGAAATAACTCAACAATAGAACAATCGCGGCTCTTTGCCTTCCACCCGTTCACATTCCAAGACAGAATCCGAAGTTTCTGAATGCTGGATTGTTAATCTGTCTTGGATTTAGCCCCGGCTCTCTCTACTTGGTCTGACATCAGGGTTGGTTGTGGACGGAGGGTTGTTATCTCCTCTACTCCCGAATCCCAGAGAATACAGCCATTTACAGGGGGCAAAGTCGGATTCTGCAGATGATGGAACCTCCGCTCAGCATCATCTATGAATGAGAGAGACTGCTGCAAAGTAGCTTCTTGGGGAATATTTCCCCCTATCGATTGCTCCCTCATATCAAATCCCGTTGTCAATGGGGGGCCACCCCAAGAATGGACCATGGCTGTGCACACCGATTTACGGGAAGTAGGTCCTCCAGGGTTAGCCTCAGTGTCGTGCAGGGCCTCACTTGCTATAGATGGAAAATTAGCAGAGCCGTGCACTTGTGGATGGATGTCCTGGTTGCAAACGTTAGAACTCTTATCCAAGGCTAGTACCGAAGTCGACGTCATGCATATATTTGATATTCTGTACTATCTCCTCTTGCCCCAATGTAGAAGGCTTCTCTGCGGTCTTGCTATCTACTACATTCCTGGTGTTAAGAAGAGAACTACCAGCCTTTTCCACTTCCAAAGTCTCCTTCCTATTACCTTGAACCGACTCCTTCATCTGAGATTTCATGAACAAGTTTTGGACAGGTGTTTTCATGGACAGGTGTTTTTTAAAACAACAACACAGGCTTGCCAGTTGAGCACCTGTCAACTCCTCTGAGCCAAGGTTGCTGCTAAGTTCTCCTGTGTAAATGAGAATGGAAGCAGTTCCCAAGTGGCCAGGTGGGTGAGATGCCTCTGAGCACAGCAGCTGGTTAGCCTGGCCCTGAAAGGAGGGAGGCAGAAGGACCAGCAAGCCCCCGCAGCCCTGGCCCACCCTCGGCTTCTCCTGCTCCCTCAGCAGTGGAGCTTTCCCTTCCCTTTGCAGCCTTCTCCCCAGTCTGCTGGACTACTGATGAGCCTTGCCACTGCTGCACTTGTGGCCGTCCTTGGTTGATGTCACCAGCACTCTGCAGCCAGACAGGGCTGCTGACGCTGCTACTCCTCCTGCTGGTGGGCAGCGCTGCCCTGATAAGTGACCCCATGGCTGGCGTCCCCTCTCTCCATGCCTCCCTCCCTTGACAGCTTCCAGCCTTCACGGGGCTCTGTGAAGCTGGGAAGGTGGCGGCTCTTCCTCCGGAACCTGGGCAGGGTCTTTGCCCTCAGATCACGCTGCCCTTGCCATTCAGCTCAAGAGAGCATGCCAGGGAAACTGATCAGCAGCTTGGGGAAGGGACAGCAGCAGCAGCAGAGAGGCAATCCATGCTTGAGGAAGGGGTGGCGGCAGCAGTGGGCCTGGGCTAGATGGAAGTCATGGAGCCTTGGCAGGAAGTTGTGGGGGCAGGCCCCAAAAGCCCCACTGTAGCTACAGGCCTGTGCACCTGGAGATCTCCCACTATTGATCTCTAGACATCCAAGATCAGTTTCCCTGGAGAAAATGGCTGCTTTTTAGGGTGGAGTCTATGACATTGACCCTGCTAAGAACCCTCCCCTGGCCAAACCCCATACTCCCCACGCTCCACCCCCAAAATCTATTGGGGTATTTGGTTAATATAGTAGAGTTTGCCCAGTCATTGAAGTATGATGTTGAGTGCAGTAAATAAATCTCCCAAGAAGTATATTGCAAAAAGTAAAGGTTATATTTATTCAAGTAGATTCAGTTCACATCCAGGTTGTAATCGAAAGGAGAGAGAGGAGCCTAATCTAAAGAGTACTTTATCACAAGTTGCCAGCTGTTCAGGCATCATGTGTACGAGAGTGTGAGGGCATGTGTGACTCCATGAAAAGCCATGTAAAAAAGAGGAAGAGCAAAGGACACAGAGAAAAGAGGAGGAGGTCAGAGGGTAGCTCCCAGGTTAAGACAAAGAGAGGCATCCAATTCAAGGAGATAACACCTATACCCACACACAGTGATGTAGCACCTCGCAGTGTCCAGGTATGTTGAGTTGCTTACTCCAACAAAATCTCCAGGTATTTTTAAAAAAACTTTTAATTTTTTAAGTTTTACAGCACATAACATAGTATGATAATGTCAGAACAAATTTCAACATAACTAAACAAGAAACAGGAGCAGTGATCGATTACAATATGAGTAAATCAGAAAAAACCGAATACAGTGCTATAGCAGTAAATTTTTCAGGTATTGTCTGCTTTGTCATTTTATCTCTCTCAATGAAGTCCAGAAGGGGAGCAGGTTGGTATGCCAGGTTCTCAGCTGTTAAAATTTGGTCAGGTATTTTTTCCATAATAAAATATTCCCACAATTTGTTTAACCATTGATTTAATGAGGGGTAATCTTTAGCTTTCTATTGGTAAGCTAAAACTTTAGCTGCTACTAGCATAGTTGATATTAAATCTTCTCTCATTGTACTTATTTCACAACCTTCCCAAAGATTTAATAAAATAATTCCAGCACGCGGTAAAAGAATATACCCAGTGATGTTTTTTATGTTTTCCAATATTTTCCTCCAAAATTTTCCACCAACAATGAAAAAATGAACCCATGTTTCCAACAATATGGGTCAATAGCTATATTTTCCAACCCAACACTGGCAACCCCTATGATGGCTGTCCACATTGCTTGCCTTGTACAGGGTCGTTAATGAGAGGTAAATAAATACAATGTAAGCTGGAAGCCACTTAAAGCCGGGCACTTTTCAGTTTGTGTATCAGCAAATATTATCATTCACAGCAGATGTTGGGCCTATTTGGGCCTTTGGGAGGCAGAGTCCTAATGAACAGTTAAGACACAGTAGAAGGAGCAAGGAAATAGGGAAGGAGCAAGGAAGAGGGAAATAGAACCAGCAATTCACATGAAGCTGCCTTATACTGAATCAGGCTCCGCCCCCCAAATCTGCAGAATTTTTCTAAGCCAGAGCTGGCAACCCTACCTGGGGAGTACTCAACTGGAACCTTCTGCATGCAAAGCAGATAGGTTGCCAGTTCTGGGTTGGGAAATACCTGAAGATTTTTGTAATGGAGCCTGGGGAGGGTGGGGTTTGGGGAGGGGAAGAACCCCCAGCAGGGTACAATGCCACACTGCCCACCCCCTAAATCTGCTATTTTCATAACCCCAGCCAATCCGGGGGGGGGGGAGGCGGGCAACTAAATCAACAGTCTCCTGGTTCAAAGAGCTAGTGTGGGAAGACCTGTGTTTGAATCCCCACTGTGCCATGGAAGCTTAATGTTGGATCCCCAAGCATCGAGAATAAATCCACGTTTTCAAGAAAAGCAAAATTTATTTCAAAGCGTTGAAGACATACTCAAACACGTTCTTTGTTAGAACTGGGGATACACAGTTAGGTCAAGCATAATAAAGGAAATTCAAACAGATACAGATCCAATGAATAGCATTCCCGCTGGCGGGCTAATGAAACGGTTGCGCGCCCAGTCCATGGGAACCAGGCAGAACATCAGACAAAACACAGGTGCAGGACTCATGAGAAAAGCAATAGGCAAGCATTACAGCATCTTCTCCCCCACACAACCTCCAGCAGTTATCTTGTGCATTCCAACGCAGGAGCAGGATGATAGAAAATAAGCCGGGTGCAACAGGGAAACGATATGTACACAGAGGTCACAGAAAACAGAATGGCAGCTTGCTGACAGATTGTAAATTGAAACGTGGTAAACTCTGGTACCTCATCGAATGGGTTGATTTCGGTCCCCAGCACCGCGAATGGGTGGAAGAAGGGGATATTCGGGCCCCTTACCTGATCCGTAGTTTCCACAAGAGGTTCCCGGACAAACCGGGAGGTCTCCCGCCCAGCCCGGGAGATCTCCCGCCCGACCCGGGAGGTGTGTTGTAAGTGTATTTTAAGGGGGGCAGTATGTCAGCAAGCTGCCATTCTGTTTTCTGTGACCTCTGTGTACATATCCTTTCCCTGTTACACCCGGCTTGGCTTCTATCATCCTGCTCCTGCTTTGGAATGCATCAAGGATATCAGCGACCTCAAAATGTTCATCCCCTTCCAAAATGACAGGTGGAGGAGGAGTAACTGCTGGTCTCCAGGGAGACGGGCCAGGATCCTTCTTCAACAGGCTCATGTGAAA
>NW_015160365.1:13400-18967 GCF_001447785.1 Gekko japonicus
AATCCCGGTGCAGGAGCAACTTGTTGCTGCGCGGCGTGTGCGTCAAGGAAATTAGCCATTCTAACGTCCATCATTCCTGGCAGACCTTCCATCACATCCTGGAATGCCCGCAACAAGTCTCTCACCGAGTCTTCCAGTTCTGCTAGTCGTTCCCCGGTAGTTTCCTCCGGGATGGGGTCCCGAGGTCGATAGTCCGGGGGTGGGTCATAGTCCTCTTCCGTTTGGAAGGCTCCGGTGCCCTCCTCATCTTCTGCGTGGCCTCGCGGCCCCGATGGCTCGAACATCCACTCCTCGAGGTCTTGCTTGGAACTCCCCTTCTCCGAGGTAGTCCCCGGCTCCGGGAACAATCCCTTGTCAAACAGACTCTCACGTAATCCGCTCCCCCGACGGGAGTACACCTCTCGGGTGCCCTGAGTGTTGTACATAGTCCAGTCATCCTGCTGTTGAGTCTTCCGCGGACCCCAGTGCGAAGGGGTCGGAGGCGGCCAAGACAGATGTGCAGGCAGGCGGGGAATCGTTCCCCCCACGGCACCCTCCACCGAGGCTGCAGTCGTGAACACCAAAGGAGCGGAGGTATGTGGGACCGATCCTGAGTCCCCCTCCGTGTTAAGTAGGTTTCCCTCAGTTCCGCTCATGATCTTGCCAGATTCGGAACGATAGGAGAAAGAGAGTTCTAACAATATGTTGGATCCCCAAGCATCGAGAATAAATCCACGTTTTCAAGAAAAGCAAAATTTATTTCAAAGCGTTGAAGACATACTCAAACACGTTCTTTGTTAGAACTGGGGATACACAGTTAGGTCAAGCATAATAAAGGAAATTCAAACAGATACAGATCCAATGAATAGCATTCCCGCTGGCGGGCTAATGAAACGGTTGCGCGCCCAGTCCATGGGAACCAGGCAGAACATCAGACAAAACACAGGTGCAGGTCTCATGAGAAAAGCAATAGGCAAGCATTACAGCATCTTCTCCCACACACAACCTCCAGCAGTTATCTTGTGCATTCCAACGCAGGAGCAGGATGATAGAAAATAAGCCGGGTGCAACAGGGAAAGGATATGTACACAGAGGTCACAGAAAACAGAATGGCAGCTTGCTGACACTTAAAAGGTGTCAGCTAGCTGCCATGTTTTGCTTGCTCCCTTCTCTGATCCTGGCACCACGGCGCATGCCTCATAGCTTGCTTGCTGCTCTGCCGCTTGCCGTGAACAGCGATACGGAGACTGTGAGAACCAGTGCTGCCAGTCTGAGATATCTGTCTGACCTTGTAACGGGGGGAGGGCTTACGTTCCACCGCAGGTGTGAATTTTTCGGCTCTCATGGGGCACTGAGACTCTCCCGCTTATTATGTAACCTCCCGCCGGGAGAATTCCCGCCCGCCCGCTCGGATTTCATTTGCTTAGCCATTTGCCTCATCCTGCTATATGTAGGGATGTTTCCACCCTATTGTCATCCCTAACAATAACCCTGTGGATATGGTAACAGACCTGTAGTTTAATAAAGCATAACACTTCCCTGGAAACGTGTGTGGAGATTTACTTGCTGTTGAACCTGACAAAAGGTGACCTTGGGCCAGTAACACATTCTCAGCTGAACCTATCTTGTTGTGAAGATAAAATGGAGGAGAATGATGAAGGTGGCTTGGGGTTCCCATTGGGGAGAAAGGTAGGGGATCAATGAAGTAAGTAATTAAATAAATGCAGCATGGCATCAGCCAGCCCATAGAAGCTGGAAATGCTGCCCTCTTCCTTCCCTCACACAAAAGATTTTCCCTGTTTCTTCTTTCTTTTTGGCTGAGCAGCCCCTTTATCTATTTTTTTCTTATCTGAAGGTTTAAGGATGTCCCATGCTGTCATGATTATATTTTGATGCTAGCTCAGCCCAGAGACTTGAGGGAAGAGACAAAGAGGAATTTAACATTGCCCTTTTTAACCCTTTTTTAAAAATTTCTCTTTATTCATTTTTCATAACAAAGCAAACAAGAACATGCAAAGAATCCAATAATAAACACTCGACATTCCTACAAAACAGTTACAGTATCATTCAGGTATTTTTAAACTTAAAGCCCCAGAGATAATAATAACAAATAACGAAGAATAATAACAAATAACGTTTTTGATCCGTTGGGGAGTAAATTGGTATAGGGCTGCCATTTCACACATGGCTTTCCCCTTCTGGTAAAGAGCTGGATCTGAAGCAGTTTGCCGTTTCAGACAACACCGCTTTTTCCCCCCACCATTTTTCACCCGCGCGGGCAATCTCCGGCTTTTTTTAACATTTGCTTTATAGCACTATAGCGCTATAGTGCTATAACACAACACTCCAGGCATTCCAGTGGGGTTGATACAATGCTGTTGCATTATACTGTTATAGCGCTATAGCGCTATAAAGCGAACGTTAAAAAAAATTGCAGACCGCCCGCGCGGGCAGAAAACGGCGGGGAAAAACATATCGGAACTGGGAGGGGAAACTGAAGACTACTTGGAAGCGGTTGACAGGTAAAACACTTCAGCCCCGTGTGTGAAGTTACAAATATATTCCGGTAGGGAACTGGTTCTAAAACGGTTCTGTCTGAAATGACAGACCAGAAACCATTTGGGAACTGTTCCTCTTCTGGATTATATCGTCTGTCTGAAATTCCTCAAAGTCAGCTGCTTAACTTATACTTCTGAAAACGGCACACAAGAGGCTTTTTGAAAGTTCAAAAATAAACAAAATATTTTATTCAACATAGAGGTGAAAAGGTCAAGTGGAATCAGGTGTAAAGTGGCTGAGATGATTCAGTAATAACTCCGACGTAACTTAGTCATTTCACAAGCTCCAATTAATGTTTCCAGCAAGTAAGAGTTTTAAGCTTTTCACAAGGTTTTAGAATCTTTGAGAAGAGAGGCTTTGTTCAGTGTCTGCTAAACACTCCAATAAAAGTTCTTGACTTTAACTGACTCTTCAAGTTTCAGAAGACAGGGATACACTACTAAGTAAGGGTGTGCAACCCCCTCTCCTATTGGACCCAAAAAATATTGGTATTCTGAACATTCCCAAATACCAATATTGGTATGTATTGGAATTTGGGAAAATATTAGGGAAATCTGAAATTATTTGGCTCTATTATACTCTCTGGGGAACAACTGCAGTCTCTTTAAATGCCTTCTAGCAATGCCCAAATAAAAGCCAAATAATACCAGCTTTTATTTGGGTGAGGCTATTTCGGTAGCTGAACCAGATTCTCCAATCTGTATTCAGCTGAATAAATACCTTATTGGTATTTGGGGGTATTTATTCAGCTCAGTATATACCTAGAACATCCCCCCCCACTACCAAGTACCCAAAATCTTTCTCTCTAAACAAACCAGGGATCACTCCACTCTTTTGAGCTACCTCCCTTTTCACTGGACAGGGAATTACTTCTCTGAACCAAAAGCTCAGTCCCTTTTCTGGCCTGAATGGGGGTCTTCAGCAATCCTCCCACTCCTCATTGCTACCTTCCCAGTCTTCCATCATTTCTAAACTGTGTTATCTTCAATAGTCGATTCTCAACTCTTTCTTCTCCACTGACACTATCCAATGAAATCCATTTTAACAGCCTGTCAGTCAAAGTTTCTCTGGCTCTGTGAGGCATTAACCCTTCACAGTCCATCACAGTACAGCACTTATGAGTTTTCAGAACACAGTCTGCCACAGCTGCTCAGAAGCTACTGCTCACATTGGCATTGGGTGTGTTTTCCCAGCTTATAGCCTGCCATTGTTAAAGTGGTGGGCTGGTGTACCCAATATGTCTCCTATCTCCCAGACACCAGATGTCCCTAACTCAGTGCTAGTAATTTCCTTGCAAAGAATCTGGAAAGGAACTAAATTATTAACTGTGACATTTACATAAAACAATCTCTCCGGCAGCAGCTCCAGCATGTTGTGGATTAAGCAAAAAGGGGGTTTGGAGATCCCTCAGGGACTTGGGTGAAACATTGGTCTCCTTCTCCCCCTGAACAAAATGCTTCTGTCAGCCTTGCCGTTGAAAGCAAAGTCTCTTAATGGTGACAGGCAGCTCTGCAGTGTCACTGGGAAAAAAGCCTTGTCCCCATGAGCTGTAACTAACTTGGTGTCGGAAGCTTTTCGAGTCATCAAGAAGGATGATGTACATGTGGCGTAGTGTTCTGGCCAAAACTCCCACTGGCTCAATGTAGGAAGGAAGGACCAAGAATAGTCTTAAGAGCTGCTCTGTGCAAATTGGGGAAGAGCAATGTTGTAAAATCAATTTGTCACTTTTCACAAGAAGGGTGGAGGGAAGGATTCTAGCTGTTAGGAGAATTTCTCCTTATCTACCTTTCTCCCAGAATTTGGGAGTTCCTAAATGGCCTGATCTTGTCTCCATAATGGAATGGGTACACTTGGAATAAGGAATGCCAGCTTTCCGGTGGGACCCAGAGATCCTCTGGAACTGTAGCTCATCTCCGGACTACACAGATCAGTTCCCCTGGAGAAAATGGATGTTCTATGGCATTGTACCCCACTGAGGTCCCTGCCCTCCCAAAATCTTTAGGAGTTTCCCATCCTGGATCTGGTAATCCTACCCCCCATCCCCCATTGGTGGCCGGGGGAGACCTGGCAACCCTACTTGGAATCCGTTCAGTTTGATTTATTAAATATATTTAACTTTTGTACTGTTTGTATGATATGCCACAGCTTTGCTCCTTCTGCTATGTCTTTTCCTTCCCTCTCTGTCTGTGTGTGAATTGCAATACAAAATACAGTCAGAATGTGGTTACACCTGCAGTCAGACTGTACAAAATACAGCCAGAATGTGGTTACACCTGCAGTTGTTGTTGTTATTCAATTTATACCCCTATCGCATGAGTGGGCTCAGGGCGGCTTACCACATCTCTCCTTATATATAATTGAATAGTGGGTGCCAAAGTTCTAAAATGCACTCCTTTAGTGTATGGACGCTTGAACTGTCAGTCAGAAGACACTGGCTGGGTTGACTGGCTGCTTTGTGCAGTCCCGCCCAGTGTTTCAAGGTCTTTTGCATATGGAAGCTGATTGGACTTCACTGCATTCCCCACCTCAAACTCAGCCCCCTCCCCCCAAGGCAGTTGGAATGTCAGTTGCATATGGAACCTTCAAGGTCTTTTGCATATGGAAGCTGATTGGACTTCACTCCATTCCACACCTCATACTCCCCCCCTCCCCGCAAGGCAGTTGGAATATCTGGTGGTGTGTAGGTCCCAGGATCATGTTTTAAAAGCTGCCTGGGGAGATGGGGACCTCAGACAGGTTACAGTGCCATAGACTCCACCCTCCAACCCAGCTATTTGCTCCTGGAGAACTATTGTTGCCAATCTTGGCCCAGCAGCCATCAAACCATTCTTTTCAACCCCCTGCTGTGCAGCACACTTTCCCCTAGGGTTGCCAAACTCCAGGTGGGACCTGGAGATCTCCCACTGCTACAATTGATTTCCAGATGACAGAGATCAGTTTCCCCTGGAGAAAATGGCTGCTTTGGAGGGTAGACCCTATGACATTATACCTGCTGAGTCCTTCCGCCCCCCCCCCCGCCCAATGCTGCC
>NW_015160365.1:19012-27092 GCF_001447785.1 Gekko japonicus
AGGCGGGCGACGGAAGGCCGATGCCTCCGTTGCCCGGCCCTCTACAGAATCCACCCCCCAAGCCTCCAGGTATTTCCCTCCTTAGAGCTGGCAACCCTACATTCCCCTCAGTGCCTGTTGGTAGGCAACTAAGCTTGGTCCTGTCACCTACTTTGGCCTTTGGGAGAAAACACATTGGGGCCAATCCTGATAGGGTTGCCAACTCCAGATGGGAAATTCCTGGAGACTTGAGGGATGGAGCCTGAAGAGGGTGAGGTTTGAGGAGGGGTGGGACCTCAGACAGGTACACTGCCATAGACTCCACCCTCCAAACCAGCCATTTTGTCCTGGGTAACAATTGCTGCCAATCTCCAGGTGAGGGCTAGAGATCACTCACAATTACAACTGCTCTTCAGGTAGCAGAGATCAGTTCCTCTGGAGAAAACAGTGGACTGTCATTATACCCTGCTGAGGTCACCACAGCAAATTGACACTGTTTGCCCAAAGCCAGAGCACTCCCCCAGAGCCTCTTTCTGGATCCCCATTGTATTGCTTTCACAACGGGCTTTACTGCTAGTAAGATTAATAAAACAATAAAACCAATAAACAACAGCTGTATCAGCTATGCTGCCATGGGGGTTGGGGAGTTCATTCTGTGTCTTGTTACTTGCTATTGCATTCCTATCCCTGCTGTTCTGCCTTTGCTGAAACACTTATATCTACAGATGTGCAGGAGGAGTTTATATTGTCTGGAGCTCTAGCTTTAGTCACCTAATGGTTTCCTAAATTATCCCACGTGCAGGAGGGTACCTAATTGGCCCATGCCATGGGGGGGTGCATACGAATACCCTATATCCTATTAGGCTCTATGGATTGCCGCCATTCTTAACAGTGACTGTGTTACTGCATCTATAGCTTTGCAATAAAAGTATAACCATTCCTGAATGCGTGTACTTCGTTGTTAGTTGTGGGTTCTGACAAGATGGCACAATAAACAATAACATATTCAGACATTTTTTGTGGGTATTTGACCAATGTGCAAGCATATGGATGGACTGATAAATCACCATAGAACAAGAATCTTGATGCAAAAAGGGAAGAGGGATTGCAGTGTTTCATGTACGCTCATTAGTAGCATCCTGCTGTAGGAAAGTGCTGCCATGTTGCAACTGATTTATGGTGACCCTGTAGAGTTTTGAAGGCAAGAGACATTCAGAGGTGGTTTGCCATCGCCTGCATCAGTGTAGCAAACCCAGTCTTCCTTGATGGTCTCCCATCTAAGTACTAACTAGGGCAGACCCTGCTTAGCTTCTGAGATCTGACAAGATTAGGCTAGCCTGGGCTAAACAGGTCAGGAGGTGGTTTGTTAGTGCCTGCCTCTGCATAGTGACCCTGGACTTCCTTGGTTGACTCCCATCCAAGTAGTAACCAGGACAGACCCTGCTTAGCTTCTGAGATCTGACAAGATCAGGTTAGCCCAGGCTAAATGGGTCAGGAGATATCCCATTTGATCATTAAATCTGCCAATACCTGATCTTAAGCCTTCTTGGTAGTGGCCCCCTACATTGTGACATGGCCTTTTTAAATGTGCCAGGAAGGTGACCCATTTTTTAAGTTTGGGAACTGTATGCAGGGTTCTGTTGACATGGCTTCATGCTGACAAACACAACTATGGACCTAATCCCATAACAGATACCCTGCTAGATCAGACTCATTGGCCAGCCTACTGTTTTCCTCACAGCATTAATAGAAATCCTCTTAATTTTTCTTTACCCAGTTTCTCCCTGAAATCTAGCAATCTGATTCCTCCCTTCTTTTTAGGAACTTGAGGTCAGTTGCTAGTCAATTCCAATTTGATCAACAGAAAATCTGAAGACAGGAGGGACAGGAAGGTAGGTTTTGCAAAATTTCAGAATTTCACTGTATAGATGCTCAGAGACAGGCAATGTCTTCCCAAATTGTTCTACCCTCCTGCTAGGGCTCCACCATATGGTATGTTGCATAAAACTCCTGCAAGTGCTGAAGTTACAAAAGGGGGCATTGATTTCTCTTTGAAGTGAAATGAAAGAATAATGAAAGAGAAACATCTCTTTTTAAAGGAAAAAAAGATTATAAGAGGAACTAATGACTATATCTAATAAAAATTCAGGTGGGTAGCCATGTTGGTCTGAAGCAGCAGAACAAAGTTTGAGTCCAGTGGCACTCTTAAGACTAACAAAGTTTTATTCAAAGTGTAAGCTTTTGTGTGCACACGAGAGCGCACACTTTGAATAAAACTTTGTTGATCTTAAAGGTGCCGCTGGACTCAAGCTTTGTTCTATATCTAATAAAAGCGAATCTTGGAAAAAGAAATTCACCTCCTCATGACAACGCTGTTCCTACACTGGCCAATTAAATGGTCCACAGTACCATCCAAAGAAGAATTACACCTTTCTAAGTCCACAGAGGTCAATGGATTTAGAAGGGCTTAACTCTGTTTAGGATTGCATCATCAGAAGACCAACAGGCAGGGGCACGGAGGGCAAATACTCCTTCGCTTGCTGTCCCACCAGCAACTGACATGCTGAGGTATACTACCTCTGAACATGGAGGTTCTACCCAGTCATTAGGGGAAGCACTGCAGAAGTTAATTATTCAAGAGTGATTGAAGGTGACTAATATAAACTAATGTAAATATAAACTAATATAAATATAAACAGGTCAGATTCTCCCCCCCCCCCTCTTGTTATTGTATTTTTAGTGGTTTTGGATGAATTGTTATTTTCACCTCCCCCCCCCCAAGCCAGCATGGTGGGGAAGAAAGCAGGATAGAAGTATTTTAAATGAATAAGAATTAAATAAATAATAACCACTGATGGACCAGTTCTCTACCCTCCAGGTTTCCTTGCTTGAAAGCTAGTCGAATCTGACTCTAGGGGGCGGTGTTCATCTCCATTTCCAAGCCGAAGAGCCAGCGCTGTCTGAATATGTTTTTGTGGTCATGTGGCTGGCATGACTAAATGCTGAGGTGCAAGAAATACTGTTACCTTCCCACTGAAGCGGTACCTATTTTTCTACTTCAATTTCTTGCTTTCAAACTGTTAGGTTGGCAGGAGCTGGGGCCAGAGACGGGAGCTCACTCCGTCATGCGGCACTCGGGTCTCAAACTGCCAAACTACCAACCTTCCAGTCTGCAGTTCAGCGATTTAACCTCTGAGCCACCACGGCCCCCTGCCCTCCAGAGAACCTTATAAATAAAAGCAAACTTGTTCTTGGGTTCAAGGGACACCACTACTTTGCCCACACTCTTACGGGCAAGAATGGGATGCATCACCAGGGGCAGCAACAGGGTTGCCAACCTCCAGGTGGTGGCTGGAGATCTCCTGGGATTACAACTGAACTTCAGGCAGCAGAGATGAGATCACCTGGAGAAAAAGACTGCTTTGGAAGGTAGACTCAATGGCATTATGCCCCACTGAAGTCCCTCTTCCCCCAAACCCTTCCTTAGGCTCCACCATCCAACTGTCTAGGTATTTTGCAAATCAGAATTGGCTGCCTTAAGCAGAGGGCTGAGTGGAGACTAGGGTTCCCAACAATCCTGAAGTTAATGTGGGGAAATGGGCAGCTGTTAGCAAGCCTAGCAGAGGGAAGCTACTCTGGTAGCAGCAGGTAGTCAGCCTCTTAAGTCAGCATCCTTCACCCTGAAAGGCATCTTTTCATGCATAAAGGCCTGCTCTTGAGCAAGGGTTTACTCACAAGCAAGGCAGGCAGCAGAAGAAAGAACTTTTATGTCACTTTAGAGCCCTATTTAAAAAACAGAGTGGTTATGGTTGTTAACTGGCCAATTTCCCACTAACTAATTCTGCTCTCCCCACCCCCATTTGCCACTTTCACTCTTGGCTCAAGGTGGCTTTGGTTTGTTCATATACTGGGCACAATAGGAGAAAAGTGTTTTAAACCATTTTAGTACTGTTTAAAGCAGGAGGATCTGATATGCTGCACGTTAAAACGTTTGCAGTAGTAAGCTTGCTGCCAATTCTAATTTTCATTTTTGTTTTTTTTTGAACTGCCCTAGGATGGGTCGTCCCCCCCCCCCAGTTCATTTATTATACAGGTTCAGTGGCATAAGAAGTATACATTGAATGTTCAACAGCTGACCAGGATACTCTTTCCTTATTTTAATTTTTAATGCCTCTCCCTTCTTTAATTTCTCCTCATTGCAACTGTGATTTTTTTCTGCTGCACTCTGCGCAGCTGGTAAAGATCGAGAGGCTTGTGTTTATGTCTCCTAGCAGGCAGAGGATATTACCCAGCTGCTCAGCTGCTTAACTACCTCTGTGCAAATCTTTCACTCGGAGACATTTACATAGCTGAAACAGCCACCTCTGGAATATTGGCACCTGCCCAGTTAGCTTCTGCTACAGCCCCCTTTTACAACACTACTGCACAAGGACTACTGTATTCTCCTTTTTGCAGGAGAGAATCCTCATTCAGCTGAACTTCTCTAGAACATAGTCTTCAAAGCCGTTGCCTTGCAATACTTTCTTATTTCTGGCAAAAGGCTGCTAGGATGAGAGCATGACTTACTGCCAGCTACTGGAAGAAGCCATGCTTTAGTGGTAGATTGCATAACTGCTGTGCAGAACATCCTTAGTTCAGTCTCTGGCACATTCTAAAGGATCTCAGGGAGGAAGTGAGGGGAAAGACCTTTCCCTCCTTGAGGTCCTGCTAGGATTGCCAGCTCTGGGCCCTTTAATAAATATTTGAGTTAAGATACACTGGAGTGGAAGGAGGAGGAGGAAGAGACTGTATTTATACTCCGCCCTTCACTACCTGAAGGAATCTCAGAGTGGCTTACAACCTCCTTTCCCTTCCCTTCCCTACAACAGACACCCTGTGAGGCAGGTGGGGCTGAGAGAGCTCTTTCGAGAACTGCTTGTGAGAGAACAGCGCTGAAAGAACTTGTGACTGACCCAAGGTCAGCTGCATGTGGTGGAGTGGGGAATCAAACCCGGTTCTCCCAGATTAGAGTCCACGCTCCTAACCAAACTGGCAGGCAAAGACTTTTAATTTAAGAAGGTAGCCATGTCGATCTGCAGTAGAACAGTTAGATTTGAGTTCAGTAGCACCTTAGAAACCAACAAGAGTTTCAGAGTATAAACTTCCGAAAATCAAAGCTCACTTCATCAGACACAAGTAGAAATGGAGATCTCTGAGTCTTTATATCTCAGTCAGAAGGTTTTTATGGGTTTTATGGGACCAAAGGTCTTCTTAGAGATGGCTTTCAAAAGGGAAATGATAGAGGCAAACAGTTGCCTGCACGTTGACCAGGTCTCTTCCCGTGGAGGGAGACCCGCCACTGTCTGCTCGCTATCCCTGCTGCTGCTCAGCAGGGCAGCAGGGAGGGGTAGGGGTGGGGAAAGCATCGTACTGCCTGTGGCATGATGTCACTTCCAGCCCAAACCCAGAAGTGACATCACCACATTGGTGTGATGCTCTAGGATTCACAACATTTTTTTTGGGGGGGGGGTGATGTCAGGCTCCCAGTAAAACCACTCTTAGGCCAATATTACTCAATAGAGGTTTATTGCAAAGATTTGGTTAACTGTAGAGATTAATGGCCTTGTTAGGACTGAGAGGTCCAAGGCGGGAGATGGAAAGTAAAGGTAGTTTCTTGCATTCCAAGCATACGTCATACATACCAGCCCACTAATGGTTTTGATAGTTATACAACCAACTAGCTATTCCCAAAGTCTTATCTTCACCCAAGGTTACTCCCAGTTGTTCCTTGGGGGCTGTTCCTTCAAGAAGAGTTACAGGCATGCGTGGTGCTACCCTACAACAATTGCACATTCACACTCCAATGGCAGCCTGAGCCATGGGGGGACTTGAACTGAAGTCTCCCCTGCAGCTCAGGCTCCCATCAGAGGGGATGGAGGGTGTGACCACTGTGTGGCCTCACTGGGTCTTCCTGTTTCCACAGCAGGAAGACCTCGTGAGGCTGCATGGTGACCACAGCCAAGCAGGAAGAGAGGGAGAGGTGTGGCCTTGCCAGATCTTCCTGCTTCTGCAACCAGCTTCTCAAACTGCCCCCCTCCCTCCCTTCCTGCTGGCTCCCTCCCCTCCTGCAGGGGCTGGGCATATTCACGGGGAGTGTCACCCTCATCTGCCCACCATGGCTATGGGTCTGAGGGGCCTGGGGATCCCCAGAATTACAGCTCATCTACAGAGATCAGTTTCCATGGAGAAAATAGATGCTTTGGTGCATGAATGCTATGGCATTGACTCCACTGAGGCCCCTGCCCCTCCCCCGGCTCCATCCCCAAATCTCCAGGAGTTTCCCAAGCTGGATCTAACAACCCTACCCTCTCACCCCCTCTGACAACCCTAGGGGGTACAGAGGTAGTCAAGTCTAGGGGTAGGCATTGTTCAGGAAAATGTGGTTTGTTTTGTTTCATGGTTTATGGAGTGCCCAGTACATTGTTGGATCCCCAAGCATCGAGAATAAATCCACGTTTCAAAGAAAGTAAAGTTTATTTCAAAGCATTGGAAAGATACTCAAACACGTTCTTTGTTAGAACTGAACACAAGCAGTTAGGGCAGACATGATAAAGGGATTCAAGTTAGAAACACAACCAATGGATAACGTTCCCGCTGGCGGGCAGGAGAAAACGGTTGCCTGCTCAAGTCTTGGGAACCAGGCGAACGGTAGACAAAACACAGGTGCAGTTCACAGGCTTGGTGCAGTTCACAGGCTTGATAAGTAAGAAGCTAACAGCGAAGCATACTCTCCCCCTCACATCCTCCAGTTGTTTTACTTTGGCATTACAGCATAGAAAACACAGGGGTCAGCTGGCAGGGACAGGGATCACATATGTACAATCAGAAGTTACACAGAACACCATGGCAGCTTGCTGACATACTGCCCCCTCAAAAATACATCTTAACCATCACCCCCCGGGCCGGGCGGGAGATCTCCCGGGCTGGGCGGGAGACCTCCCGGTTTGTCCGGGAACTTCCTGTGGAAACAACGAAGCAGGTAAGGGGCCCGAATATCCCCTTCTTCCACCCATTCGCGGTGCTGGGGACCGAAATCAACCCATTCAATGAGGTACCAGAGTTTACCACGTTTCAGCTTGGAGTCAAGGACATCCGCGATTTCAAAATGCTCATCCCCCTCAAGGATGATCGGAGGCGGGGGAGAAACAGTTGGCCTCCATGTAGAGGTGCCAGGATCTTTCTTCAGTAAGCTCATGTGAAAGACAGAATGCAGAGAGCGCAAATTCTTAGGTAATACAACATCAACAGCAACATCATTAATCACCTTGCGCACCTTGAACGGCCCGATAAATTTCCAACCCAGCTTCCTGCTTGGGCGCAACATCTTGATGTTTTTAGTAGAAACATACACAAGGTCCCCAGGTTTCAGATCAAATCCCACCACCCTACCCTTGTCTGCCTGGGCCTTATAAGCTGCTTTAGCAGCATCGAGAGTTTGACACAAAAGTGGCCATGCAGTTCTCAGAGAAGAACACCAGGTATTAGCATCACCCACGGGACGGTCAGAGACCCCCTCCAGGAAAGGAAGGGGGGGGCTGTCATACCCAGAGACAGCCTTGTATGGAGACATGCCAGTCGAACTATGCACAGTGTTATTGTAACAGTACTCAGCCAGGGGTAACAAATCAGCCCAATCATTTTGTTGGTAATTAGTGAAGCAACGAAGGTACTGCTCCAAAGTTTGATTAACCCGTTCTGTTTGGCCGTCGGTCTCGGGATGGTAAGCGCTGCTGAGCCCCTGCTCCACCCCCAAAATAGCGAGGAGTTCCTTCCAAAATTTAGAAACAAATTGGGTCCCCCTGTCAGAAATTAACTTAGTAGGCAATTGGTGGATTTTCACCACATGAGACATGAACGCCGCAGCCAACCTCTGCGCGGTAGGCAGTGAAGGGAAAGGAACGAAATGGGCTTGCTTAGAAAACAGATCAACCACCACCCAAATAACAGTGTTCCCCTTGCTCACAGGGAGATCAGTGATAAAGTCCATAGAGACCACTTCCCACGGTCTGGAAGGAGTAGGCAAAGGATGCAAAAGTCCAGGAGGTTTTCCCCCCCTAGGTTT
>NW_015160365.1:29628-59656 GCF_001447785.1 Gekko japonicus
GCCCTTACTCTGACATGGGTTCCCAGGATGGGGTTCATTAAGGATACAGTCACAAAAAAAAGGGAGGGGGTTTCTCTCACCACCTTCGGCGCAGCAGGAGAACGGCCGTGTCGCTTCGCGCCACTCACAACAGGCCGTTGTCGTTTTCCGCCGAAAAAAGGGGGGCTTGTCTTTACTCGGGCGGTTGCCACAATCCATGGCAAAGTGTCCTTTCTCACCGCACTTCAGACAGAGCCCCATCTTCATGCGGAGGTCCCTCGCTGATTCTGACAGGCGTTGAGGCCGCTGCTTTGGCATAGTGGATGTAGAGGGTCGGCCACAGGGTGGTTTCCACAATCCATGGCAAAGTGTCCTTTCTCACCGCACTTTAGACAGAGCCCCATCTTCATGCGGAGGTCCCTCGCTGATTCTGACAGGCGTTGAGGCCGCTGCTTTGGCATAGTGGACGTAGAGGGTCGGCCTCCAGTCGCAGCCAGGTCGAGTTTGATCATGTTGAGACGGTCTTCAGCGTTTTCAGCTTCCTGTACCCAAGCCATTAGGGAGATAGGGTTGACCGACCGTAAAACAGTCTCTCGTATTTCAGCATTTAGTCCCAGTCGGTACATCTCCGCTAAAATGTGATCTGGGCAATCTCGCAGCTTCGCGGCTTGTTTGTGGAATTCACGCGTGTATTCTCGAACTGAATTCCGGTTCTGCCGGTAGGTACGCAGGAACGCTCTTGCTCTTTGGCTCGCGTTGACATCCTCAAATCTAGCCCTGAGCGCCCACATGAATGCGCGTAAATTAAAGAGTTCCGGACCGCGGTCATTGTGCAGCCCAACATACCATGTGGCGGCGTCTCCTTTCAGCCTTGCTGAGATGACATCGATTAGCGCTCCCTCATCACGGAATAAGTGCCGGCTCTCCGCAACGAACTTTTGAACTCGCACCGTGAAATAAGCGAGGTCATCCGGGTTGCCGTCAAACGTAGCTTCCAGGAGATCTTTAGGTCGAGGTCGCGGAGTTCTCATCGCAGGGCCCAGCGGTGCCTGACCCCCCATGAGAGGAGGGCCCGGGACCGCTGGTGGAACCCGCAGTGGCACCATCGGCGGCGGTAGACCAGGTCCCGGAGGCCCTTGCGGACCCCCCGGCGGTGGCAGCGGTGCAGGCACTCCCGGAGCAGGTGGCGCTTGCGGAGGTGGTAGTATCGGCGGCGGAGCATGCAGAGGTGGCGCGGGTGGTCCCTGCGCAGGCGGAACTTGTGGTTGCGGGGCATAATCCGCTAGGAAATTAGTCATTCGAATGTCCATCATCCCCGGCAACGCTTCCATCACATCGTGGACCGTGCGCATCAGATCCCTCACCGATTGTTCCAGCTCCTCCAACCGTTCCCCGGTCGACTCCTCCGGGATCGGCTCCCGAGGTTGGTATTCAGGAGGCGGCCCATAGTCTCCCTCCATCTGGAAGTCCGCGGCTCCCTCTGAGGATCCTGCCCGGGCTCCCTCCCCCATCGGTTCAAACATCCAGTCTTCCACGTCTCTCCGATAACTCCCAGTCTCCCCCGAACTCCCGGAGTCGGGAAACATTCCTTTGTCAAAGAGACTTTCTCGAAGCCCACTGCCTCGACGGGAATACACCTCCCTGGTGCCTTGGGTGTTGTACAAAGCCCAGTCGTCCTGCGCCGGTGTCTTCCGCGCACCCCAATTCGAAGGGGTTGGAGGCGGCCAAGACAGGTAGGCAGGCAGTCGGGGAATCGCTCCCCCCACAGCACCTTCCCCTGGTGCGGTAGTCGTCACAATCAAAGGTGCGGAGGTAGTGGGGACCGATCCTGTGTCCCCCTCCGTGGTAGGTAGGTATCCCTCAGACCCGCTCATGGTCTCGCCAGAATCGGGACGATAGGCATTACAGTTCTAACAATATGTTGGATCCCCAAGCATCGAGAATAAATCCACGTTTCAAAGAAAGTAAAGTTTATTTCAAAGCATTGGAAAGATACTCAAACACGTTCTTTGTTAGAACTGAACACAAGCAGTTAGGGCAGACATGATAAAGGGATTCAAGTTAGAAACACAACCAATGGATAACGTTCCCGCTGGCGGGCAGGAGAAAACGGTTGCCTGCTCAAGTCTTGGGAACCAGGCGAACGGTAGACAAAACACAGGTGCAGTTCACAGGCTTGGTGCAGTTCACAGGCTTGATAAGTAAGAAGCTAACAGCGAAGCATACTCTCCCCCTCACATCCTCCAGTTGTTTTACTTTGGCATTACAGCATAGAAAACACAGGGGTCAGCTGGCAGGGACAGGGATCACATATGTACAATCAGAAGTTACACAGAACACCATGGCAGCTTGCTGACATACATGAACCACAAACTGTCACAAACTTTTAGCTGCCAAATGAACTGATTTGGTTCATGGGGGTTGTGACCCGGTAGAACACCTCTCCTGGCATTCCAGAGATATCTGACTCACAGGGGATCTCTGGCTGACTTTCCTCTCCCTGTCCTCCAAATTTGGTGAAGATTGAATTTATGGGGTCCAATTTATGCCCCCCCAAAGAAGGTGCCCCAGGAAAGGGGTTTCTAGGGAAATGACAGGCACACAGGTCCAGGAGGGTATAGAATGGAACCTGTGCAAGCAGGGGACCTCCCTCTGATGCTCCTCTACATGCCCTCTAAGTTATGTGTAGATAAGGGGGTCTGAATTATGGCCCTCCAAAGAAGATGCCCCCAGAAAAGTGATTTGGGGAAAACGACAGATGCAGGTTGAAAAGTGCAAGCTACACACATCAAATGCACAGGGAACCTATTGGTGTTTCCAAGGATGGAGAACTCTGCCCCTCCCCTGTTGCTTTGAAGTTGTTTTGTTGCTTGGTAAACATTTTGTTTGAGTGAAGATAGTTTGTCTGGAAATGTATCCATTCATGAACTGGCAGGAATCACCACAAACTGCTTGAAAATTTGTAGAAAGTTCGTGCTGGTTGACCTGCCACGAACTTCAGTTCACAAACCATGAAGTGGCCAAAATTTTAGTTTGTGAGCCAGTTCATGCCCATCCCTAGTCAATTCATGTGAAATTTTATATCTATATTTAGTCTGTGTCTATCTATGTGAGGGCAGGCCCGAGGAATCTTTAGTAAAGAACATACTAGAGATTGAGTGTTGCAGACAAAGTTCTCTGGTTCACATTACTCCAGAACTTCACCTTCTCCTCTTGCTGTCTTGCATTCCCCCTCTCCAGTGACCCAGTCCATGTTTTGAAAGCCACTGGTATGCTGCCAAAACCGATCCTTGTAGAAGTGAGCCTGTACTGGCCAAAAGGGCTCCCTGAACATGTATTGCAAGAAGTTGTGGATTGGGCTATTAATTTCCTAGCTTAATTGGGGGAAACTATCCCTGGCCAAATGGCTCGCAAAGGTCGCATGCACCTCGCTTGTAATAAACAACAATAATCAATTTCCTCACTGTAATTTCGGCTTTGCAATTCCAAGGTGCTTGGACAGCCGCCATTGGGTGATAAAAAGGAAACAGGATAATTTTGGTCTCAGGTATTTCATTTGAAAGGGTTCTCTGAGGCTGGAATAGCTGCTGAATATGTTAATCTTTTATGTAAGGAAATGGGTACTAGGATGTGCCAGCTGGGATATGGCAGTGGAGTGCAACAGACCTTTTGGCTGCATTTCTTTGCTAGTGGCAATGAGACCTCTGTTGCAGAGCAGTTGTTAGCCTTTCCCACTAGGTGGAGCTGCGGCATTTCCAGGTGACTTCATTTTCCCAGCCAATCTGCATCCAGCTGAGTGGTGATGTCATGGATGGTTTCCATGAAACCTGTAGCATCTCTGTAGTGAAGTGAGATTCTTAAAGCATCCACTTTTTTTTTTAGTAAAGAGCAGACAGTGTAGGACAGGATGACCATGAGGGCTCAGATTGCTCTTGGAAAGCTTCAGATGATTATAAGATTCCCAAGCTTTGGCATATGACAATGATATTGCTCACCCAAGGAGCTATGAGGTAGCCAAGTATAGTGTAGTCTCATATTAGGATCTGGGACACCTGGGTTTAAGCACCCACTCTGCCCTGGAAGTTTGCTGGGTGGCCTTAGGCCAATTTCTTTTTCTCAGCCTAAACTACCTCACAGAGTTGTTGTGAGGATCAAATAGGGTAGTGATGGGAGATGGTGGTGATGGTCAGCATCTCTTGGCACATTTTGGTGCTCAAGCTATGATAAATGTACAGCGGCAGTCATCACTCTGAGCTTGCAGCCAGGATGGGGTTTCCCAAATGCTAGTGAGCTCTTTGGGTAACCTGTTAGTGAACCCATCCTGAAGATTCAGATATGCATTTAATGAGTTGAAGTTTGTTAAACTTGTTCATCAACCCTAGTTTAGCCCATAATGGTCATCTGCAAAACCCTACAGTGTTTTTCTTTTGGGGTGTGAGGGCAACTATGAGTGAATGTAAAAAGGGATGGAGTAAAGATTTTGTGTCTTGTGGGGCAAATCTTTTTCTGGCGGGGCTGAAGTTCTCAGTGCAGAAAGAATAGCCATTTAGCCAATAGAAAGCTGTTACCAGGACAGATCTCTAAATTGCAAGCTGCCAACCACTTTAGATGACAGTTCTCAGCTGCTGCAAGTTAATCACTTCTGCCAGCCTAAGCAAAAATTCTGATAACAAGCTGGCAGGTGGGGGTTGATGACTTCTTTGGTCAAGAAAACTAATATTTAGGCAGAAAACTCTCTTAAAGGAAACCAGTTTCTTGAGACAGAGTTAGAAGGGATCATAGAGGTCACCTACTCCAACCCCCTTGCTCAGTGCGGGAATGAGTCAACTACAGCACCCCACTCTGCTTAAAGGAGTGCACACCTTTAAATATGTTTTTAAATGATTGAAAAAAGCATTTACAAGAGAAATTCTTGAAAGGCTGTGCCTTTAAGAAAGGGAACAGAGCCCCCAAAAGCCCCACCGTAACACCATTCCTCATCCCTATTGCAGGTAGGTCCTTACCTCGATGGCTCAGGCTAGCCTGATCTCATCAGATCTCAAAAGCTAAGCAGGGCCCACGCTGGTTAGTACTTGGGATGGGAGACCACCAAGGAAGTCCAGGGTTGCTGTGCAGAGGCAGGCAGTGGCAACCCACCTCTGTTTGTCTCTTCCCTTGAAAACCCTATGGGGTCACCATACGTCAGCTGCAACTTGATAGCACTTTCCACAACCACCATTGAGGATCAGAGGAGTAACAGGAACTACACAGGGATCTAAGGTTTTACATCTATCACCGGGCACCAATTTGGAGCCCTTGGCTAGCATTCTCAGTTCTATATGTGCAGCCAGGTTCTTCTGTCCTTCTCATCTCTGTGGTGCCAAGTGTTGTTCGGCACGCACTACTGGATTCTGTGGACTGCAGCCAAAGTTTATATTACAGCCTTTCTGGTTTCCTTTCCTAGGGAACATAAAAAATATATCCTTCTTAGCAGCCCTAGCAAAGTTTGTAAGGTTTCTGCTTTAAATCCATATTTATCCTTCCTTCCCCCCTAAAAAAAAAAGTTAATAAAAAGATGAGAAATATTGTTCACTCAAGGGAAAGTACTTGGTTCAAAATCTTTATTTATCATGGGTCGATGGCTTTGGCCGACTCTCATTTTTCTCTGGAGACATAGGGAATTGTTAATTATTTACCGGTTAACTGTTTCATCAATTGTTTAGTCTCAGTTTGTCCATGCTTCAGGAATCAAGGGAGCCAGATGATGTATGTGAGAATTATGGCTCTCCCCAGATACCCTCAAAGCCACCAACTTGATAGATGTATTCTTCCTTCTATGCAGAAATCTCTCTCCTCAGAAATAATCCTCCGCCCACTGCGGGAAGGTAGAAATGCTTCCAAAATACTCCCTCATCCCCCCCCCCCAGAATTTTAGAATACCCGACTCCAGATCTTGTTGCAGACGTTTCCTGGAAGTCCCATCCTTTCTGTAAATAAGGATCTTGTTGCATGGACTCAGTCCCCTTCAACAGAGTTCATGCACCTCAGGGTCAGACTATGAAATCCTTTAATTGGGTTGCCAACCTCCAGGTGGGGCCTGGACATTTCCCAGAATTACACGTCTCCAGACAACAGAGATCAGTTCCCCTGGAGAAAATGGCTGCTTTGAAGGGTGGACTCTACAGCATTGCACCAGCTGAGGCCCCTGCCAAGAGAGAGGCCACCTTAGATGATAATTCCAGGTAAACTTTCATTTTGCTGTACTTTGGCTTGTTTGCAAGTATCAGCCACTCCCCCACTCCAGTTAATATCTAAGGTCATCCCCCCCAGACCTATTAATTAGCTCACACAGTTCAGCTGTGAATATGATAAGGGAGGGGGGAGTGTGCTCCAGTCTAGAATATTCCATGGAGACAGCCCTGTGATTGTTTGGGGAAGGTCAGGAGATTATGGCCAATTTTTTAAAATAAAGTATAGCCTATAATGGAAGGAGACATCCCTACCCTACATAAGAACATAAGAGACGCCAGTGTTGGATCAGGCCAAAGGCCCATCCATTCCAACACTCTGTATCCCACAGTGGCCAAAAATACCAGGTGCCATCAGGAGGTCCACCAGTGGGGCCAGGACATTAGAAGCCCTCCCACTGTTAGCCCCCCCCCCCAAGCACCAAGAAGACAGAACATCACTTGCCCCAGAGTCCCTATCTATACCTTGTGGCTAATAGCCACTGATGGACCTCTGCTCTATATGCTTATCTAATTCCCTTTTGAAGCCGTCCATGCTTGTAGCCGCCACCACTTCCTGTGGCATAAATTCCATCTTCAGGCAGCATTGGTAGGGTGGTGATAACCAGGGAGGATTGTGAGGCACTCCAAAGGGAGTGAGGCACTCCACTCTTTGGGTGAAGAAGTACTTCCTTTTATCCATTCTAACCCAACTGCTCAGCAATTTCATGGAGTGCCCACGAGTTCTTGTATTGTGAGAAAGGGAGAAAAGTACTTCTTTCTCTACCTGCTCTATCCCATGCATAATGTTATAAACCTCAATCATGTCACCCCCTCAGTCGTCGTTTCTCCAAGCTAAAGAGCCCTAAGTGCTTTAACCTTTCCTCATAGGGAAAATGTTCCAACCCTTTTATCATTCGAGTTGCTCTTTTCTGCACTTTTTCCAAAGCTATAATATCCTTTTTAAGGTGTGGTGACCAGAATTGTACACAGTATTCCAGATGAGGTCGCACCATTGATTTATATAGCGGCATTATGATATTAGCTGATCTGTTTTCAATACCCTTCCTAATAATCCCCAGCATAGCATTGGCCTTTTTTATTGCAGTCACACACTGTCTCGACATTTTCAGTGAGTTATCTAATACGACTCCAAGATCTCTCTCTTGATCAGTCTCTGCCAGTTCAGACCCCATCAATGTGTATTTATATTTAGGATTTTTGGCTGCAATGTGCATCAACTTGCAATTGGCCACATTGAACCCCATTTGCCATGTTGGCACCCACTTGCTCATCCTTGACAGATCCCTTTGGAGTGCCTCACAATCCTCCCTGGTTATCACCACCCTACCAATGCTGCCTGAAGATAGTCATTGTATGCTCTGGAACACCATGCTTTAACGATAAGAACCAAGATCTCTGCTGTAAGAATTGAGTGAGTAGTTGGCCAATCTACCATTATTTTTCTATGCAACTTGACTGCCACTGAACTCTGTAGTATTTTTTAAAATGTTTTTTTAAAATTTCTTCAATGAAGCCTGTTTTGCTTTATGGTGTGTATTATTGGGGAGTGACCTGAACCTGAAATTGAGCAAACTCCAGAGGATGGTGGAAGACAGGAGGGTCTGGAGTGATGTGGTCCATGGGGTCGGAAAGAGTCGGATTCAACTATGTGACTGAACAACAGTGACCTGAACCGAACCCAGATTAAGATGGTTACATTACAGTACCAAGGCAGGGTGTCAGCAAGACCTCCCGGTTTCCCCGGGAACTTTTTGTGAAAATCTCTGAGCATGTGAGGGGCCCGAATATCCCCTACTTCCACCCATTCTTGGTGCTGGGGTCCAAAATCAGTCCATTCGACCAAATAGTAGAGTTTTCCACGCTTCAACTTAGAGTCCAGAATGTTGGCAATTTCATAGTGCGCTTCTCCATCCAC
Organism: Gekko japonicus; assembly: GCF_001447785.1. NCBI lineage: Eukaryota > Metazoa > Chordata > Lepidosauria > Squamata > Gekkonidae > Gekko > Gekko japonicus. The sequence continues at coordinate 37,753 of NW_015160365.1, forward strand.
CAATATAGGGGGGGGGAGGTGGATGCTGTTGGCGCCACGGGCCAGACCCATTGTCCTTCTTAAGGAGGCTGAAATGAAATATAGAATGCAAAGACCTTACATTCTTAGGAAGTTCCACATCAACTGCCACGTCATTGATCACTTTTTTCACTTTGAATGGCCCTATAAATTTCCAGCCCAACTTTCTGCTGGGACGCAGTAGTTTCATATTTTTAGTAGACACATACAATCACCAGGCCGTAGAGCCTAACCCTCCACCCTTCCTCTATTAGCCTGTTTCTTGTAAGCAGCCTTAGCTGTTTCTAAAGTTTTGCACAGAATTGGCCAGGCTTGTTGCAATGATTGGCACCATGTGTTGGCATCCCCTGATATCCTTTCAGATTGACCCTCCAAGAACGGCAAGGGGGGACTGTCATAACCATATGCTGCTTTGAAAGGGGACATGCCAATAGAGGTGTGACACGTGTTATTGTAACAGTACTCAGCAAGTGGAAGTAAATCACACCAGTCGTCCTGTTGGTAGTTAGTGAAACACCTTAAATATTGTTCCAATGTTTGGTTCACCCGTTCAGTCTGCCCGTCAGTCTCTGGGTGATAAGCACTGCTGAGGCCCCTTTCCACCCCCATAATCTCCATAAGCTCCCTCCAGAACTTGGAGACAAATTGTGTACCACTATCAGAGATCACCTTTGCAGGTAAAAAGATGGAGGCGTACAATGTTAGTGACAAACGCTTTAGCCAGTGCTTTGGCTGTTGGGAGTGAGGGGAAAGGCACAAAATGAGCTTGCTTTGAAAACAAGTCCACTACCACCCAGATCACCATTTTGTTTTTGCTGGGTGGCAGGTCTGTGATAAAGTCCATCGATATTACTTCCCAGAGTCTGTTGCGGGTAGGGAGAGGATGCAACAGTCCCGGTGGCTTTCCGCCCCTCGGCTTGCTCATAGCACACATTTGACAGGTTTGCACAAACGCGGTTAAGTCTTTTCGCATGTGCAGCCACCAGAACTGACGTTTAAGAAGTTGTAGTGATTTAACAAATCCCGAGTGCCCTGCCAGTTTCGACCCATGGACTGCCTCCAGGATCTTTTTCCGCAGTGCGATGGGTACATATATTTTACCGGTTTTGTACCAACATCCGTTCTTCCCCACATAACAATCTTCCACCCCCTGCACCAAGGGATTGTCCTCCTCAGAAAACCCAGCGAGAATCTCGTTCAGCCATGGAGCCGCGAGGGGAGGAGTTGTCGGCTGGGAAGGGGGGGAGGCGGGGATTTTTGCAGCTTGGTTCCGAGTGGTAACTGCTCCCCCCAATTGGGCGGGAGTGAAAATCGAGTCCACTATGATGTCCCTTTGGCTGGCGTGTTGGGGAAGGCGTGACAACCTGTCTGCAAGCGAGTTAGCGGACCCGGGGAAATGGTGGAGTGTGAACTGGAATTTGGAGAAAAAGTCCGCCCACCTCAGCTGTTTGGTGTTTAGACACCGGGGCAATTTCAGAGTCTCAAGATTTTTGTGATCAGTCCACACTTCAAACGGTACTTTCGCCCCTTCCAGCCAGTGCCTCCACGTAAACAACGCTAGCTTTATTGCCCCCACCTCCTTTTCCCACACGGACCAATGTCTCTCAGCTTCTATGAATTTTTTAGAGATTTAAGCCAACGGGTGCAACAGCCCATCCTCCCCTTCCTGTAGGATCGCCCCCCCCATGGCTACATCCGAGGCGTCAGTTTGAACAATGAACTTTTTAGTCTCATCGGGATGGGCTAACACCGGCTCAGAAGTGAATAGCTCTTTCAACCGTCGGAACGCCCCATCACACTCCGCCGACCATGCCAACGGCGCCCTGGGTCTCGTGGCCTCCTGGCCCTTTCCCTTAGTTTTTAATAAGTCAGTTAAGGGGAGTGCGATTTGGGCGAAATTTTTTATAAATGATCTATAAAAAATCAGCGAATCCTAAGAAGGCTTGTAACTGCCTCCGAGTTTTAGGTGCCTCCCACCCCACCATGTCTTGCACCTTTCCTTGGTCCATCTCCAGCCCTGCTGACGAAATGTGGTAGCCTAGAAAGTCAATGTGTGTCTTGTGGAACTCACACTTAGATAACTTGGCAAACAGTTTGTGCTTGTGCAACGTACTCAAGACTTTCCTGACCAGTTTCACGTGGGTGGGCAAATCGGGGGAGTACAGTAAAATGTCGTCAAGGTAAACAAGCACCCCCTTAAATAAATGTTCGTGCAACACTTCATTAATCAAGTTCATGAAGACACCTCGGGCCCCTTGAAGCCCGAAGGGCATAACCAGATATTCGAACTGCCCCAGAGGGGTATTGAAGGCGGTTTTCGCCTTGTCACCTTCCCTGATGCGGACTCAAAAATAAGTGTCTCGTAAATCAAGCTTGGAGAAAATTTTCCCCTTTGCTGCTTCTGCCAGCAAGTCTTTAATCAGAGGCATTGGGTAGGCGTTGGTAGATGACACTGCATTCAAACCCCAGTAATCTGTGCAGAGTCTCAAGCCACCGTCTTTCTTTTTCCTAAAGAGGACCGGCGCAGCAAACGGGGATGTGGCTGGTCGAATAAATCCCCTAGCCAGGTTCTTGTCAATAAATTTTCTGAGTTCCTCCTTCTCAGCCGGACCCATGGCATAGATTTTCCCTTTAGGCAGCTTGGTGCCCGGGATTAGTTCGATGCTGCAGTCTGACTGTCTGTGGGGGGGGGGGTAGCTCGTCAGCTTCCTCCTCCCCAAACGCTGGGGCTAAGTCCCGGTACTCACAGGGTAGACTGGAGATTTCTTCCCGAGTGAGGAGCGCGAAAGGGGAGTTCTTCTCCAGCCTGTGTCCCCATCCCGCATCCCACTTGTGCTCCTTACATTTGGGCGACATGAAGTCAATCCTCCCCTCCTCCCATAATATATACGGGTCATGACTGTAGAGCCAGGGGGCCCCCAAGACCAGGGAGAACCGGGAGTCTGGGGTGACAATAAAGGAACATTGCTCCCAATGCTCTCCCGCCCCCATGTGTAAAGGCATAGTCTCGTACAGGCAGGGGTCTTTCATTGGGGACCCATCCATCTGAGTGAAAATCATAGGGTCTTTTAACTTTTTCAACCCCGCTTCTAAGCCTGATACTACTGCTGGGCTAATCAAGTCTCTCCCACACCCCGAGTCAATTAGCGCTTTTACGCGCACATGAGTCCCCAACAGGGGATTCATTAATGACACAGTCACAAAGAAAAGGGAGGGGGGTTCGCTCACCACTTGTGGCGCCTCCGAAGGAGGGTCCTGCCGCTGTGCAACTTCTACAGCAGGACCTGGTTGTTTCCCGCCGGCTCGTGCTCAGCTTCGCTGGACTCTCCTTCATCTTCCTCTGGGGATGCCTGAAGTGCTTTTGCAAATTTAGGCTTTCCCAGTGCCTTTTTAGCTGGAGTTGCCGAGCGTGGTTTGGTCGCCGTTGGTTTCTCTCGTGGGGTCTTCTGGCCACATTCCGCTGCGAAGTGGCCCCGTTCTCCGCACTTTAGGCATAGTCCTTGCCTCATCCGCTGCTCCCGTGTAGCCTCCGTCAGGCGGGGTGGCTTGGTCTTCGGAGGGAGGTGTTGGCTCACCTCCCCCCCCCCTGCTGCCATGTTGAGACGTAGGGTTTGCAGGTGATTCTCAGTGCTCTCCGCTTCTTGGGTCCAGGCCAGTAGAGACACCGGGTCTACCGATCGGAGTACTGTCTCCCAGATCTCCGGGTTCAGCCCCACACTGTACATTTCTACCAGGACATGTTTGGGCCAGTTTGGTAGCTTGGCCGCCTGGTTTTTGAACTCGGCTGAATACTCACGAACGGTCTGCCGCCCCTGTTTAAAAGTGCGCAAGAACGCTTTGGCCTGCTGCCCTGCATTCAGATCTTTGAACCTCGTTCGCAGGGCCCACATGAAGGCAGACATGTTTCTTAGTTCCGGACCCCTCGCATTGTGCAGACCCATGTACCAAGCTGCTGCGGTACCTCTCAGACGCGCCGCCACCACATCGATTTGACTGCCGTCATCTGGGAACAGGTGGCCATGTAGAGTGACAAATTTCTGCACTCGTACCATGAAATAGGCCAGCTCCTCTGGGTTGCCGTCAAAGGTTGCTTCGAGCAGGTCCTTTGGGCGCGCTCTCCTTGGCCCGACCGCTGGCCCCGGGCTCCCCGGTTGCGTTGGGGGGGGAGGGTGCTGGGAGAGCCGGCCCTGCAGGCGGAGGAAGTGCCAGTCCCACAGGGGCCACTGGTGCCACGGGCGGTGCTTGGTCTTCGGGCCAGGGCGGTCTCGACCTACCGCTCCACCAAATCTGGGAGCGCTTGAAACACCTCCTCCACTGTCTGCATTAACTGTTGGAGGGTTTGATCGATGTCTTCTACCCTCTCTTCCATCTCCGGGTCTGGTGCCAACTTGCTCTGCTGCACATCTGGGCGGCTCGTCATCCATGGCTTCCGAATTGGCTCGAATTGGGTCCCCATCGATGGCCACCCCTGCCCTGCCAGGAGCCCCTGGTTGTATAAACTTTTTCTGAGAACTCCCCCTCTGTGGGAGAAGGTCTCCCGAGCCCCCAACGCATCGAAGTTACTCCAGCTGTCCCAAGCTGGTTTGGCTAGGCGCGATGGAGTGAACGGCCAAGTCAGCGGAGCGCTTTTCGGGATTGCCCCCCCTTCGGCCCCTGATGCCGGCGTCGTCATAGTCGGTGGGGTCGAGGTAACTGGGTTGTTCCCATCTCCAGGTTCTGTCTTAGGTGGTTCCTCCTCGGAGCTGCTCATACTGTTATCAGTAGACTCGGCACGATAGAGAAAAAGGGATTCCAAACAGAATGTCGTTGTTGCGCCCTGTGCAGTCGCTGGGCGCGCCCTCTTTGCTGGCCGTGTCACCTGTGGGCCCGACTGCGCCCCCTTCCCTTCTCTGGAGGGTGCCGTTGAAGGTGGTAGCCGAGGGAAGGTTGTTGGTGAAGCGGGAGTGGAGACCTCAGATGACGGGGTATGCAGAGCGACTGACCATTCGCTCTTGCCCGCCCCTGGGATCTTGGCTTCTATGCCGGGTCCCCGGCAATACAGGACTGCTCACTCTCTCTCTCGCCAGCATCCAGCCCTTAGCCAGTCCCAGTCACTCCTCCTCGGCCGTCTCCCTGCTTCACTTTTATTACCCCCTCGGCCCCGGCACCTCCCTTGCCTCCCGGCCCCTCCCCCTTCAAAGGGAACCACGCCGAGTGACTTCCGCCGGTCCCGCCCTGAGGCCGATGCTTGCGACGGGGCTCCTCCCAGCTGCCGGCCGGCAGACGTCTCCAGCTGCCGTGCACCACTTTCCGGCTCCGGCTGTGGGCTCCGCTCTGCCGCTCATCTCCTTCTTCCTTGGCCCGCCGTTCCCTGCCTCCTTCTCCCAGCGTGCAACCTCGTCCTGCTCGTCGCTCCGGGCATTGCTGCGGTGGCCCCGATGGGTTCCTGCCTCTCCCGGCTGTCGCCTTCCCGCTGACCGCTGGCTCCCTGCCTCTGCCGGCGCCGCCGCCCTCCTGCGTGCCTGGGTGAGTTTGGGGTTCTCCTGGCCCGGCTCTCTCTCTCTGCTGCCCTCCATGTCCTGGCCGGGACAGTTCGATCCCCACAGCTGTCAATCAAATACACGTTTGTAGCAAAGTATTATTTTATTGAAGCCATGATGAAACAGGAACACATTCACTGTTTGGAATAACTAGAACGGTTGGGGCAAAGGATAATAAAGCAGGTTCATAATGACAATAACCAATGGACTTGGTTCCCGCTTGCGCGGGTGGGCTATCATATTCGCGCCCAGAGCCTGAGAATCAACGGTTCCTAAAAGATAATTAAGCTCTTCTCACACTCTAGCTCATTATAGACTAAGCGAAGCTGACTCTTCCCCGCACCTGTGACCTTGCTGATTACCATAGTTCAAAGCTGTACTAGCGTTCATAGAAAGGAATGCATGAGACAAGCAGACGTGCGCTTCATCATACCAGTAAGCATGCACAGTTGGGTATTGCTAGGAAAAGGGGGGGGGGAGAATACATGTGAAGCTCATACATTACACAGAGTTCTTTGGCAGCTTGCTGACACAGGGTCATCTTTGACAGTCCCTCCCCTCCCCAAACCCCACCCTCCCAAGGTTCCACCCCCAAATCCCATTTCCCATTCTGGAGTTGACAGTCCTTCTCTTTAGCAAGGATCACTCTCTTTCTCCCTTGCATCCCAGTCCTTGCACCAGAACAGATCCTTGTTGTTCTCTGTTTGCAGTACCTTAACTTTAAGGTTAGGACTGGGCTTCCATTTTTCAAGGGGGAATCTGACTGTCAGGCTCTTCCATAAGGCTAGGAATGCCTTTGGCCTTGCCCTATGAACTTATCTAAGGCCCATTAAGTTGTGAAGCCTCAAGGTCTTGATTTCTGCTTTCCTTCCCAACTTCCTGCATATGCCAGGGTGCAAGTACTTTTCTTGATTCCCTCCTGTCCTCCTTCACTACTGCTTCCTGGCTGCAATCTGCTTCCTGTCTCTGTTAGCTTACTTCTGCTGTCTGATGCATCTCTAAAAGTGGTAAGGTAGTGGCAGGAACCATTAAAAATAATGAAGCTTAATTTTTGTATAAAAGGCAAAGGCAGCAGTTCCAAAAGCTCCAACAACCTAATGCTATGGTTTGTGGTGCAGAGCAAGGAAAAGGTCAGGTCAAAAGTTCATAGGACCATTGGAATGCCTCAATTTTACTGTGGCATGGATGCAACAAAACATGTAGACCTGTTCTCTAGTGATACAACTTTAAAAAGTGTATGTGCAGAACTATAAAGTGTTTAACAACTCAGGTGGGATTAGGATGGGGGATTAGCAACATGGGCAATCACATGAGGTCACATGCAGTGCCTCATATTGAGTCAGACCATTGGTGTATTAAAGTCATCATTGTCTACTCTAGTTGACCACAGTTCTCTGGAGTCTCAGGCACAGATCCTTCACACAAGCTACCATTTGATCCTTTTAACTGGAGGTGCTGGGTAATTGAACCTGGGGCCTCCTGCATACTTGAATGTGGCTCCTTTCTCCAATGCAAAATGGTGATGACAGAAACCTATTAACTCACAAACATCAGCATCAAAATCCCATACTGCTCAAACAGACCATACTGATTGCAAGGTGCTAACTCCTAGGAAGCCCTGACCTGGATAGCAGAGGCTGGCCGATCTTGTCAGATCCTGGAAGCTAAGCAGGGTTGGCCCTGGTTACGAGAGACCACTAAGGAAGTCCAGGGTTACTATGCAGAGGTAGTAGAAAAGAGGAAGAGTCCAGTAAGACTAATAAAATTTGTGGCAGGATATGAGCTTCCATGAGTCATTGCTCACTTCTTGAGTCACGAAAGCTCCTACCCTGCCACAACTTTTGTTAGTGTTTAAGGCGCTACTGGACTTTTCTTCTTTTCTACTGCTACAGACAGACTAAGACAGCTACCCATCTTGATCTATGCAGAGGTAGGCAATGGCAAACCACCTTTGAATGGCCTTTTCCTTGAAAACCCTACAGGGCAACAAAACTTGGCTGTGACTTCACGTCACTTTCCCTCACCCAGCAGTTCCTGGGAGAATGGAGATGTTTGTGCCTACAGAAGAGCTCACATAGCCATAGCCTTTTGCATGCTAAGATGAAGATTTCAATTTGGCTACATATTGGATGAAATGGAAGACATCCCAAAGCCTCCTGCAGAATCCGATCGAGCATCAAACTTTAACCCCTTCCCCTTTGAGAAGTTAATTATACGATCTAATGAAACATTTTTTTGGTGTGCATCTGGCTCAGAGGGGAGCTGGGCTGCATTCCACCATCCGGGGTGCTCATTAAATCCAAAAGGATGTAATGGGCCAGTTTTATTATCATTGCCGTTTCTACCTATCGCATTGGGAAATTATTCATGGAGTTTAGGCATAGAAGAAAGGCAGGGGGAAGCAAAGCCAAGACACCAAAACGAACACGTAGGACGACATTTATTGCAGGAAAGACGATGGGGTTTTGTTCCCGGTGCAAAGCCAAGTTCCTGCGAATTGATTCACCAAAGCTTCGGGGGAAAGGACTTCTCTCTTTCTCTCTTTTTTACCTTGGATCAATTAGCTGGCTGTGATGCTGTTTCAATAATTAAAACCTGGTGGAGGCAGCAGGAGTGGCAGCTGGAACGCTTTGAGCTTGCAACATTGTTCCTTCTTCCCCAGCACCCAAAGGCCTCACACTTGGCAGACAGAACGCAGGGCCATCACTGAGCTGTGGTCTTCTGTTCCCGTGCCAGCTGTGCTAGTACACAGGCTCTGGCAATTGCTAAGCTAGAGATGGCCTTTTAAAGGTTGATTGCGATGTCACTGTGTGGACAAAGTTAGAAAAGCACTGTGCGGGATGCTGAGCAAATACGGATCCCCCTGACGCCATTGGCTGGAGTCACAAGGTTGCCAGCAAATGACTGATTTGCTCTGTCCAGCTGCCTGGGGTGCAGCTAATAGCCTACATTCTGGTTAAATAGATGCCAGCTCTAATTTCTTTTTTGTTTTCATGTTACCATTATGAACCTTTGCATTCCGACCCCTTTTAATCACTGTTGTTCCCAATTTTTTTACAGCATTTTTAATGCTGAGGCAAAAATAATTCCGAACTGTGTGCTGAACCCTTCAGAAAGAAAAAACAACAACCAAAAATGAACAATTAATGAGTTACTGGATTGCCCCAGGTACTTTTTTTTTTAATGGAAAGAAATCTGTAAGCTGTTAGCGGCTATCCTTTAGTGGCACTGTTAATGTGCAGATAATCAGTTTCCTAAAAGAACAATGTTGAAGATCCACTTCTCTCTGCATTCTCTCCTCACCCCCACCACAACTGGGGTTTTCCTCCACAGGAGTTATGATGACCACAGGCACAGACACTTGTAAAGGGGGTTAGAAAAATTCATGGAGGATAGGTCCATCAGTGGCTACCAGCCACGGTGATAAGGATTGCCAGGTCTCTCAGACCAATTGGCGTGGGGGATGGGGGTGAACTTACCAGGAGTGGGGAGGAACACCGAAAATAAACACAACGTGCCGACATGATCCAGAAGTGACGTTAGCATGTTGAGGCTGTTTGGAAGAAATGCTCTGGTTTGGGGATAAAAACTCTATGGTAGAATTAGTTTCTACCATACAGTTTTGCCCCCAAACCAGAACATCATCCCCTGACATCCCCAACATCCCCACGTCACTTCTGGGTCACGTAGGCACATCACGTTAATTTCTGGCATTCTTCCCTTTGGGCGGAGATAATTCTCCCCACTGACTTTGGGGTGGGGCCCGAAAGCAGGGGAGCCCTCCCCCACTGGGTATTCTGGCATCCCTACTTCAGAGGCAGTCAACCTCTGAATACCATTGCCAGGAGGCAACATCAGGGGAAGGCCCCTGCCTCTATGCTCTATTGTTGGCCCTCCAGAGGAAGTGGACTGCTGGACTGCAACTGATAATTTAATTGAGACCTAGGTTTCCTGTCTCATTACCAATGCTGATTTCTTCATGTCTACTACCTCTCTGCACCTAATCCAATCACACCTGCTATTGTCTTTTGCCTGCAAATGTCATTTGGCATCTGAAATCACTTCACTTTCCAATATATAGGACAGATGGACTCTAGCTGTATCTGAAGAAGTGAGCAGTCACTCACAAAAGCTCATACCCTGCCACAAATTTTGTTAGTCTTTAAGGTGCTACTGGACTCCTACTCTTTTCTACTGCTACAGACAGACTAACATCTTGGTTGGCCACTGTGTGAGAGAATGCTGGACTACATGGACCACTGGTCTGATCCAGCTGAGCTCTTCTTATGTTCTTAACGGAAGTCAATGTAAGGAAACACAACATGGCATAAAAATAGGCCCACAGCTGCAGTTTAATTCTCAGAGAAGCAATATTGAAATAGAAATTCTGAGTAAAACCAGCAAGTATGAGAAATCCGATCAAAACCCTACCTCTGATACTCTTATGCATTTTTCAAACTATTTTCTTGGGGCAACTATGTTACTTCCTTGTGCTCATTGGAAGAAGGGTTGGATAAACTATCAGTTAAGGCTCAGCCAGATATACGGAGAAGCAGGGATTGGATAGGGGTAGGATTAGATGTCTTGTGTTAGGCTGGTTTGTCTTTCATATGGAGGCAGTAGGTTAGGAATGATTGAGAGGATCGATGGCCAATACGGAGTCACCAGCTAACATTATCTTTTGGGTTAACAATTGTGATCAGCCTCTATGCCCTGTTGTTCACCCTCCAGAGTTACTGGATGGCTCCTGTGTGAGACAGGATGCTGGACCAGATGGACCACTGGTTTGATCCAGCAGGGATGTTCTTGTAGCATTTATTGTATGCTACATCCTGCTAGCCAGCTGTTGAAGTGTGTGACAGGTGGAGAATTCTGCCCATCATGACACCACTTTGAGATCCTTAAAGGAAATGTGGGATAAAAATGGAAGAGGAGTAGCTACCACCTCCATCTGTGATGTTGACTTGCTTGCCAAGGGAGTGCCATGGGTGATTATTGTGCAATTATTGGGTAATTTAGTTCCTCTTTGTTTAAACAGATTCTGGAATTCAGTGCTCAGAGAGGCCGCGCTAATAAGCAGGGATGCCAGCCTCCAGGTGGACCTAAAGATCTCCCAGAATTACAGCACATCTCCAGACCATAGAGATCAGTTCTCTAGGGGAAAATGGATGCTCAGCAGGTGGACGCTATGGCACTGTATCCAACTGAGGCCCCTGTCCTCCCCAGACTCCACCCCCAAATCTCCAGGAATTTCTCAACGTGGAGTTGGAAACCCTACTAACAAGTGGCTTTGACTTTGCTGTGAACCTGGTACTATCTGAGGTCTTTGTATGCTCTTGTAAACCCTGTTCAGCGGAGAGATGGAAACAAACAATTATTACAAACATCTCATGAAATGTTCTGTTCTAACTCCTTCATTGGAAATTCTTCGAGGATAAGGGAATTGAAATAATTTCTGAACAGGCAGCTACCTGCAGTGAACAGTAAGCAGCTCAGAGAATCTTTCCTTCCACCCCCAGAACTGTCACACATTCACTGATTTCCCCCCCCCCCCAGAAAAAGACCTCCTAGTAGCTTAACTTTATTAATTTTAAGCAACAGAAGTTGTTCTTCAAAGAAAACATATTTAACCTTCCTCTTTAACTGTCACCATGTTAACCTGTCAGCTCTTGATGGGGCTGTTAATAATCTCGTTTTAAACCCCAAGATAACTTTACTGTTTAAAAGTGAAACATTAAACACGGATATGGTCAGTAAAAGAATGATAAGGGAATGGCTCCTTCCAGATCTGGAGGGTTCTCTTTCTGGTCCGCTCTTCTTTGCATACTGTCAATGAGTGAAGATGGAGAACTACCATGGCAAGGACTTGGGCGCTTACAGGAGTTGCCCCCATTCCGTGGAACTATTTGTCAGAGGTCGTGCAATAAGGAAGGGAAGGCAGTATGGTATAGTCCAATCTCATCAGATCTTGGAAGCTAAGCAGAGTCGGTTCTTGGATGAGAGTCTACCAAGGAAGACTCTGCAGAGGAAGGCAACGCCAAACCACCTCTGCTTAATTACTTGCCTTGAAAACCCCTTCCTGGGGTCACCATAAGTCAGTTGTGGCTTGATGGCACTTTACACACACATACAGTGTGATGCTTAGGCTACAGCTGAAGTGTTCAGAGGTTCTTTCCGCATTTGCCTGCCACTCCAGTTTTTCTCAGTGTTCGAGTTGAAACCATTTAAGTCCACAGCAAAACAGCATCCAAGGGCCTGATTGGCAGAGTTTAGAGTATGTCCCATGCAGGGCAAGATTCTGAACTCTGGACTGGTGGTGGTATCCGGGGAAGCTTAAGCAGGGAGAAGGTTTAAAAGGTGGAATCTTCCTTTGTTCTGGGTTCAGATGCTTCACCCAGATGCTGTGACCTGTGGGACCCATCCTCCTCTGTCAGGGGGACAGTCGAGAGGTTGGGGTGTGTTGGCTCCATCTAAAGTAGCTATCTTGAATGGTAACTTAGCTAGACTCGTGTTTTCTGTCCATTTTCATTAGATCTCTATCTGCTAGCTGTGATAGCTATTTTCCAGTTATGTGCTCTAGTTTAACTTTTAGTAATAAACCTTCTTTCCTGTTTAAGGAAGCAGGCTGTGACTCAGATCTTACCCACATGCTGAATACTGCTCTTAAACGCTAAGGACACACATTCATGGGGGGAGCTAAAGTAGTTGGAAGCCCTGCCCTTTGTACTTGTTCAGAAACAGTCATAGCAGGGTTTTCCAAGGCACTGTTCAAGCGAGAGGCTGGGGATAATATCTTAAGGTGGTGGCAATAAAGATATTCAGGTAGAGGTCTTTTACATCATCTAGTACCTAGCCCCTTTAACTGGAGGGAATTGAACCTGGGACCTTCTGTATGCCAAGCAGATGCTCTGCCGCTGAGCCACAGCCTCTCCCCTAAGATCTCAGGCGCATGCTCCCCCATGATAGCTTTGCTCATTGGAGCAGGAGCCAACCTGCAAATGGGCAACATCAACAACTGACTTTTCTACCCCCAGCTTGTGGAATGGCCTGCCTGAGAAGAAGAAAAGAAGTGATTGGATTTATACCCCGCCCTTTGCTCCCTGAAGGAGTCTCAGAGCAGTTTACAATCTCCTTTCCCTTCCCCTCCCCACAACAGACACCCTGTGAGGTAGGTGGGGCTTTCGAGAACTGCTCATGAGAGAACAGCTCTGACAGAACTATGGCTTCCCTAAGGTCATCCAGCAGCTGCATGTGGAGGAGTGGGGAATCAAACCTGATTCTCCCAGATTAGACTCCACACACTTAACCACTACACCAAACAGGCTCTCCTGAGGAGGTCAGGAAGGCTCCCACTCTCGTGGCTTTCCACAAACTATGCATAAGGAATTATTTGAGGGCTTTTTTAGGCAGGCAACACACTTGCATTATACTAAATGATTCACAAGGTTACTTAGAAAAATTATTAGGTTCTGTGGTCTATACTACTGTGTATAGCTTGTAGAAACTAGGATTCTACTATGGAATTTTGCATAATAATGTGTCATTTTAATACTTATGCTTTTAGACTTCTGGTCAGTTCTACAACCCTAATCCTATTGCATTGTTTAGTGAATGCTTCATCTGTCATTTGTATTGGCTCACTCTGCATAATCTGCCTTCAGTCCAAGTGAGAAAGGCGGAGTATAAATAATATAAAATAAAAAAGTAAAGTAAAAAAATTTGATCTGTGGTGGACTACACTTCTGAGATGGTTGTGCATGATTCACACTCAGTGAGCAGACATGAGTGACAAGGCAATCCAAACAAAGTTATACTCTACTAAATCCATTAAAGCTTTGGATTGCACTGGTAGTCTCCTGGTGGGTGACTGCAGGTCTTATGATCAGGCACTTTTTTGCAAGCCGAATCACTTGGGTAACTCATCATGCTGGGTGGGATAATTCATTTCATTCTCTTATCTTGGGAGGGCCAGGCATATTTATATAGCCTCTGTGATTTTTTTTTGTGCAGTTTGGTTACACTGTGTGGCTGGAAATGAGTCAGGGATCACCATTCCATAGGGCTTTCTAATCAAACAGTGATTCTGCCACCTGCCGTTGAGGTGTCAGAGTGTGGGCAGCGGTGTCAAGGGACAGCCCACAAAGAGCAAATAAAGCAGGGCCGAGTGATATGTGGTAATTAAGTTATTCTTATTTCCAGGATTGCTGCCGAGGATGAGATTGTAACAATAAGCCCCAGGCGTTTCTCCCTGATTAGTTGTCTCCATCTCGCTACCTTATGACACGCAAGATGAATATGCAGCATTTTCTATTTGTGCTACTAAACCACCCATTAACTGCCAGCAGGGAAAATCAATCTATACATCCCAGCATTCTCCTCCCCCCCCCTTTTGCCCAGAGGAGATGGAAAAGTCTAGATCTTGGAGAACATCCCACACTGCTGTTACTGGCACAGAATCAGAGACCTATATGTTGTGTACTAAGGATGAGTCAGCCTCAACTAGCCCTGGGGTGGGGTTGAGCTTGCATCCACAAACATAGCTGACTAAGATCCTATAATGGACCAATAGTGTAACAAGGATCCTAGAATGGATCAATATAGAAACAATGTAATGTATACAGCCTATCATTGGGAGTGGGGTGTGTTTGGGGTGTGGTATCTTGCATGCTTAAAAACCAGGCTTCTGCCAGGGATTTTCAGTCTTTTTTCTCCTTGCTGAAATCACTAATAAAGAGAGCTGGTCACTATACTTGGGGTCTGTTCATCCATGGAACCCACTATTTAACAGTGGCAATGAAGGTGGGATCCTGTTGAGCCAGCCCACCACCCATCTGCACTGCGCATCGAGCTCCAGTGCCACACGCAGCGCACCACAAACGGGACCATGGCTGCCACTCCAGGACTGCTACCCGAGTTTGACTCCACTCACCCAGCGCAATGGGAGGTGGAACACCTCAAGTACTTTGTGGAGTTCTAAGACATCAATGACGAGGCTAAGAAGAATGCTCTGCTGCTCAGCTCTTGTGGAATTGCCACCCTGGAACTAGCGCAGGGCCTCATTGCACCAACCACGTTGAAACTCGCCACTTTCGACAGTCTCATCAAGGCGCTCACTGACCATTTTGCAACCAAGCCCACCTGACTGGCTCACTGCCTTGATTTCTTCAAGAGGAGCCGAGGCCCCACGAATCGGCCTCTGACTATGTCGCTGTCCTGTGCTGACTGGTGTTGCAGTGTGAGTACATGAACCTCGAGGAAGCACTCCTAGACCACTTTGTGTTTGGCCTCAGGGACGAGACGCTCTGACGCAAGCTTGTCAGCCAAAAGGGCGTAAATCTCCAAAAGGCACTCCAAGTGGCTGCAGCATTCGAGGAGGGTGGCAACCAGAAGGCCGACCACCATTCTGCAGCAGTGCACCAGGCCACCATCTCCTCAGCCTCGGACACATCCAACAGCAAAGAGGTCCTGGAACTACCACGCCCAGCCCGCCGCAATGCTCGCCCCTCTGTTCCATGATGCGCCATCGAAAGAACCATCTCGACACCATGCACCAGCTGTGGGGATTCCCACGAGTGGAGATCCTGTAGTTTCTGGGATGCCATGTGTCAGACCTGTGGAAAGGTTGGCCACATCGCCCGAGCCTGCCGCTCCAAGGGGAACAGGAGATGACCGATGGCAACCCCGGCACACATGATGGAACTACACACCACCTCCGTCTGACAGCAGCAGGTACTGAACTTACCCCAGGCACCCCCAAAAAAATTAATGTGACTGTATTGATCGAGGGGCTCCCTGCACAATGGAGCTAGACACCGGGTCTTTCATTTCCATAATCTCGGAGGACACTTTAAGTAGGCTTTGCCCACGGTGGGGGGGGGGCCCTCCACTCAAGCCTGCCAGGTCTATACTCTGAGACTTCCAACAGAATGTGGTGGCTGTGAAAGGGGCGGGCAAGTTCCAGGTGCAGTACCAGGACTTTGATGGACTGTTGGACTTGCTGGTGGTGGGGGGCAGTTGCAAGAGTCTCCTAGGACCAGCCTGGTTTGTGCCCCTGAGGTTCTGGGTCACTGGTGTGCACCACATGGCCACAAAAGACTTTCAGAAAGTGTGCGATGAGTTCCTGGCCATCTTTGATGGGATGCTCGGCTGCTACATTGGCGTAAGGGTCTTGCTGCAGCTCAGCCCACGCGAGGTCTGCTACATTGGCATAAGGTTGCTACATTGGCTGCTACATGCGCTGCTACATTGGCGTAAGGGTCTTGCTGCAGCTCAGCCCAGAGTTGCAGCCCATATGGCTGAAGGCCAGGAGAGTCCTATTCACATTGAAGTCAAAAATAGATGAGGAGTTGGATCACCTGGTGGGTCAAGGCATCTTAGAACTGGTCCCACATGCCCTTTGGGAAACCCCGATCATGACTCCCGTAAAGTCCAATGGGGATGTCCGCATCTGCACAGACTACAAATGTACCATCAATAAAGCACTGCAAGACCACGCCTATCCGGTTCCAGTGGTCAGCCACATCTTGGCATCTCTGGTGGATGCCAAGATATTCAGAAAGCTGGATTTGGCCCAGGCCTACCAGCAACTTCCTGTAGACGATGCGACCATAGAAGCACAGACCATCGTAATACACTGGGGCACGTTCAGGGTGCAGCTTTTGCAGTTTGGGGTCAGCGTGGCTCCATGGATATTCCAAAACTTAATGGACTCTCTCCTCAAAGGAATCCCCGGGGTCCAGCCCTTCTTTGATGATGTTCTGATTGTTGCCCCCACAGAAGAGGACTTTGCCTGCCGACTCTGCACTGTCCTGCAGCGATTCCACTCAGTCGGTCTAAAAGGAAAAAAGGAAAAGCGTCTCCTGGGAGTTCTGTGGGTTGAGTTCCTGGGGTTCTCTGTTGACACCGAAGGCATCCATCTGGCTCCAGACAAGGTGTGGGCCATTATCGATACCCCTGAGCCCGCCTCCAAGCAGGAACTCCAAGCCTTCTTGAGACTATTGAACTTCTACCATTCCTTTATGGGGCAATAAAGCCACCCTTGCGGAACCGCTTCACCGCCTCCTTAACGAAGACGCCGCATTGGTCTGGGGCCCAAAACAAGCTGCTGCATTCCAGTGTTAGCCAGCAAGGAGCTTTTTGCTCTCTTATGAACTATGAACTGTGCACCAAGGAGTAATGGACTATGATGCCAGGTAACCAGAGTGAGATGCCAGACACACACACCAGCAGACGCCTGAGATGATGTGCCCATGGTTTCCAAAAGGTTGCCCTGTTCCAGAGACTTTTCCTATATTCACCACAAGCACTACACAAGCGGCCAGCTTGCCATTGCTGGTTAAGCCATGGAGTCACAACGCCATTAAGTGACTCTGTTCAAGAAAGCTGACATGTTTCCCTCCCCCAACATCCTCGTTGCTGCAAAGCCTACACAATGGAACATCTTCCACAAACCCTTAACAAAAGGATTGGCTAGATTGCCTACCTGGAAGAACCGGTTTTGGCAGTCTCTAGACAAAGAGGACAATTAGTGTTAAACGATGACTCAACGTCCATCCAGGTGTCTCTGTTACCAGCTTAATTAACATTTAATATTGGCCAATCTAGACCCCCTTACTCCACTGCATACGTGACTTTTTGGAACAGACCACAGAGGGGTTGTCTTCTGGGTGGGGTCCAGCAAGCCCTCCCCCTGTGACACCCCAGAGGAGGTGGGCCAAGACATGTGACCAGCTTAAGCCATCCCCAAGAGACATGTGACCAAGACATGTGACCAGCTTAAGCCATCCCCAAGAGACCTGTGACTAGGACATGTGGCCAACTTGGTGCAACCTCCCAAGGCTCCCTCATAAAAGGGGACAGCCAGCCACATGGTCTCTCTCTCTCCCCCCTCAATGACCTCTATAATCTCTGCCTCTTTACTTGTGGCTAACTTGCCACCCACCCTTGCCTTAAGACTCTTGGTCTGCGCAGCCAGAGTGCCACAGCATCCATCACCGGAGAACCAGGAAGCACCCAGAGGATTCTTCCCCAGCAATCTTGTCCATACAAGGAACTTTTCCAGCAGTCCTGCCTGGGTTCCCGCCAAGGTCATCCGAGTTACTGGCCCATTGTCATATGAGGTATCGACCAACAGCAGCCAAGTCCTTCACAGGCACATAGACCAGCTCCGCCACCGTCTGCTCGCAGTCAGCAGTTGAGGAATACAGTGAGGGGGAACTGCTACAACAGCCGGAGTCAGACACCGCGAGTGAGTTCCTGGGTGACAGAAGACGAAATGCCTGATGGGGCTTGGCAGTGGAGCCGCAAGGCCAGTGGCAGCCGGGACCATTGGGGGCAGGGGGCCTTCGCGGAGCTTCCTTGCACTCCCGTCGGCCTTGCAGGTCCACCGCCGGGCCCCTCATGGGGCTCAGAAGTGGAGCTGCAAGGCCGCTGCCTGGGACTGTTGGGGGCGGGGGGCCCTTCGTGGGGTTTCCTCGCCAGGGCTTGGATCGGGGCACCGGGGGCAGAGTGGGCACATGGCGAAGCCCCGCCCCCTGCTTCCAGCCGCCCCCTGCTTCCAGCCTCATTCTGTTGCAGAAGGAGTAAGAAGCAGGAGGGTAAGTTGGCATCCTCCCCCTCTGCCTGGCCGAGGCCACTCCACGTGGCCTCCGCAAGGACTCCCAGCCCCATCCAGGAGCTTCCCCAAGGTTAGTCTGTTGCTGCAAAATAGTCCAAGAGTTCAACTAGCACATTTAAGACTAACAAATAGCACTTTTAAGACTAACCTTTAAGACTAAGACTAACTGAGTGGTGGGTGTGGCCTTATGACGCACTTCTGGTGATGGCAGGGGGTGTGGCATATGCTAATGAGTTATGCTAATGAGTTCCCCTAGCTCTTTTTCTACGAAACGACCCCTGACCATGACACAGCATTATGCACTCCCATTAACCTGGCTTCCTGGGGAACCTGTATGGGTAGAACAATGGCCATTGCCTCAAGAAAAGCTAAATGCTCTACAGCCTTTAATACAAGAGCAATTAGCAGCAGGCCACATAGAAAAGTTTACCAGTCCCTGGAATACTCCTATTTTTGTAATCAAAAAGAAATCTGGTAAATGGAGTTTAGGGAAGTTAACAAACGCATACAGCCTATGGGAGCTCTGCAGTTTGGTCTCCCGAACCCAAACTTCATCCCTCATGATTTTCAACTGTGTGGCAGATTTAAAGGATTGCTTTTTCACAATTCCTCTACAACCCCAGGATTGTGAGAAGTCTGCATTTTCTGTCCCCGTGCTTAATAATAAAAAAACGGTTCTCCGTTATCAATGGAAAGTTTTGCCTCAAGGAACAATGATCCATGGTTTACCCTGGTGAGTAAAATCCAGGTTTCTGTAACCCCAGTGCGCCAAAAGCATGGTATTCCTCAAGCCATCACTGTTTTTACAGATGGAGCACCCTCTAGAGGGGCTGTTAGTTATTTAGAGGAGGAACAGTGGAAAGTGAGATTCACTCTCTCACAAGCCTCTGCACAGAGAGCGGAATTGGCCGCTGTGATCTTGGCTTTTTTTTAAAAAAAATACCTCTTTATTACATTTTCCAAAATAAATTCAACAATCAGCTATTTCTTCGCTTCATAACAGATGAGCATACAGCCTCTTTCCCTTCCAAATACAATAAACAAACATTCTTAACCCTTCACATTCCGTTTCCAATTATACAATCTTTCCCATTTTTTTTCAAAAATCGAATCGTCTTTCCCCTTTAATGTACAGGATAATTTATCCATTTCCGCCACGTCAAATATCTTCTGTATGACCTCAATCTTTTCTGGAATTTTTTCCTCTTTCCAATACTTGGCATACAAAATCCTAGCAGCCGTAAAACAATGCAACAGTAAATTTTTATCTACTTTCCCATATGTCTCTGGGATCATATTCAGTAAACACAGCTCTGGTTCAATGGGAATTTGAGCTCCCATTATTTCCCCTAACATTTTATTGATCATCTTCCAGTACTCCTTCGCTTTACTACAATTCCACCACATATGAAAGTAGGTGCCAACGTTCCGCTTACATTTCCAACACACATTGGAGGTCGTTTTAGAAATCTTAGCTAATTTAACTGGAAACATGTACCATCTCAAAGCGACTTTATACACATTTTCTTTAAAAGAAGTTGCCCTTGTAATCCTCATATTGGTGTCCCATATTTTTAACCATCTATCAATTTCTATATTATAACCTAAATCTTTATTCCAGGCCGCCATACTTGATCTTACCACCTCTTCTTGCATTTTCGTCTCCAATAAGTATCTATATACATTTTTTATCGTTCGTCCTCCCAGCTTAATCCAGATTTTGTCTATTTCTATAGGTTGGTCATAAAAACCATACTTTTGATCAGACTTGTATCTAGATTGTAATTGCATTACTTGTAACCATGACAATTCCCTATTTTGCTCTTTCAAATTTTCAATTGGTTTGAGGTTATTCTCATTATCTAACAAGTCTTCATAACATAGTTTCCTTTCATAATCGTACAGGTTTGGATACACAAAGGCCTCGATAGGGGATACCCATCTTGGTATTTTCACATAATATTGCTGTTTAAGTTCTCTCCACACTTTTAATAGTAAACTTCTTATATAATGTCTTTCGAATCCTTTTCTTCCCTTGTCATACCAGATGGTGGCGTGCCACCCCATAAGAAGATCATGACCCTCCAATTTCAGGAGCCTACTATTTAGTAGTGTTGCCCAATCCTTTATCCACACCATAGCTGAGGCTTTGTAGTATAAATGCCAATCAGGCAAACCGAGACCACCTTTCTCTGTCCTATCCTGCATAATTTTCAGTTTGAATCTGGGCTTCCGCGCTTGCCAAATAAAAGAGGAAACCATTTTGCCTAGTTCTTTAAAAAAAAATTGGTTCTTAAGGATAGGTAATACTTGAAACAAAAACATAAGCCTTGGGAGGATACACATTTTAATTGTTGCCACCCTTCCCAACAATGATAACTGTAGGTCCTTCCAATTTTCTAAGTCTTTCTTAATTTCAGTCAAGGTTCTTTTATAATTATTTTCAAATAGAGCACTACATTTATTCGTTAGCCAAATTCCTAGATACTTAACTTTTTTACTTATTACAAACCCAGACCTTTCTGCTAACAAATCCTCAATTTCTTTTGGACAATTTTTCGTTAATATTTTAGATTTCTGAAAGTTTATTTTTAGTCCTGCTACTTGCCCATATACCTGAAGGGTGTTAAGTAAATGTTCAATTGAGTCTAAGGGTTCCTCTAGAATAAAAACTAAATCATCGGCATGTGCCTGAAGCTTGAATTGCTCTTCTTTCACCTTTAGTCCTTTAATCAGGGGGTCCGCTCTCACCATGTTGTTTAATATTTCCATTGTAAATATAAATAATAACGGGGATAGCGGGCACCCCTGTCTCGTTCCCTTTTTTATTGGAAATTTTGTTGTGGCGTCACTGTTAATTGTTATCTTGGCTTCCTGCTGTTGGTAAATTGCCTGTATCATTTGAAGAAACACTTCTCCACAGTCCCAATGTTTCAAATTTCTTTTTATAAACTCCCAGCTGACATTATCGAACGCCTTCTCCGCGTCAATAAATAAAAGGGCCATCTGTCTTCCATAGTTGGCTTCATAAAATTCTAATACATTTAGGATTGTCCTCACATTATTCCTAAGGTGCCTTTGTGGTAAAAAACCAGCTTGGTCTGAGTGTACTATTTGCTGTAACACTTTTCTAAATCTATTGGCTATGAATGTGGCTTAAATTTTATAATCTGTATTAAGCAGTGAGATAGGTCTATAATTCTTTATGAGAGTTGGATCTACTTCTTTCTTTGGTAGTAATGTGATCAAAGCTTCTTTCCATGTTTCGGGAATCCTGTTCTTCTCTAATATATTTTGAATTGTTGACTTCAACGGTAGGTCTATTTCATTTGCAAATACCCGGTAGAACTCAGATGGTAGCCCGTCCGTCCCAGGTGCCTTCTTTGTCCTTAGCTTCTTGATAACTTCCGTTATCTCACATATGGTAATTTGTGCGTTTAGCAGTTTCTTTTGGTCTTGTGTAAATTTTTTCTTATTAAACTTATTCAGGAATATTTCAATTTCTTGCGGGTTTTCATTTTTTTGTTCATATAGCTCTTTATAGAACTTTTCTGCAATTTCTTTAAGTTCTCATCCCTTTGCTTTTTCAATCTCCAAGAAAGATAACGAAGATTTTTCGGGCCTTTGCTTAACTTTTTGTGTTTGTTTAGCATGTGAAATCAGGTCTCAGCTGACACTTCCATGAGCTCCAATTGCTTTCTCAAATTTAGGAGTCTTTTATACACTCTACCACTACACGTTTGTTTATGTT
>NW_015160365.1:60160-60310 GCF_001447785.1 Gekko japonicus
TATATTGGTTGATTTAACTCGTTTGTTAGGGGAGGATTTGTCAAGTATTTTGTTATGCAAATAATTGAAATCCCCTCCCACTATAATATGTCCCTTGCCAAACTGTTGAAGTTTAGTGAGTGTAGCTTTTAAGAAGTCCATTTGACCCTT
>NW_015160365.1:61470-70423 GCF_001447785.1 Gekko japonicus
ATAACAAATTCAAGTCAACTCTTTATAAACCACTTACCAACTACGAAGGACTATTAAAAGAAAATAAACTTAAGAAAGGGTTAATTGCTAAGATCTACAAACAACTCCTGGAGGTGCAGTCAAAAAATCCGCCTAGTTATAAGGACCTATGGCACAAAGACATCAAAAGATGTTTGACAGACGATCAATGGGATGACATCTGGAAAACCCATGCAAAGATATCGAACTCCCTTAATATCCAGGAATCAGCAATGAAAGTACTACACAGATGGTATCTAACACCTGCAAAATTGGCGCATATATACACCAGTACTTCACCATTGTGTTGGAAGCGATGTGGTCAGAAAGCAACATACATACACGTATGGTGGGAGTGTCCATTTGTTGCTCAGTACTGGAAAAACATCATACAAAACATCCAAGCTCTAACAGGTTATAACTTACCATACGATCCGGCATTGATTTTGCTCCACCTTTGGCCTGCAGATGGTGTACCTGAAATTAAGAAAAAAACTAATCAATGTTTTGTTAATAGCTGCTAAAGTATTGTTAGCAAGTAAATGGAAAGCAGATTCCATCCCAACTATGCAACAATGGTTGCACAAAGTCTGGGACTTTTTCCTACAAGAGAAAATCTCGTCCTGGACAAATACTACACATGTTGAGTATCACCAGCTTAACCCCATGGATAAATGGTACCCTGTATTAGAGAAAATGAACATAGACAAATTCGACTGGGAACAAATAAGAAAACCAAAATATGAAGGGCTACTGTTTGGTTGATGGTGCAATCTATTGACAACATGGGGTGATAAGTGGCTGCATCCACTGAACCAATTAAGAGTATTTCCACATCAATTGAGGCTGTCACATTTGCTTCAAGGCTGAACGCTCCTGCTCATCCACAAGTTTATCACTTGTATTGAGGAAACTCCCCAGATATCGTGAATGTGTCCCCCTCCCGATTTTATTTTTGCTGCTGTTTCGACTCATAGCTATTGATTGTATTTTAAATTTTAATTAATAAAAAAAATAATTATTTAAGTTCTTTTAAACTAAAACAGTTCTCTCCTCGTTCATTTTTCAGGGTTTTTATCATTCTTTCCTTCTTCTCTTTCCTCAGCTGGTAGGACAACCACCTAGTAGGTTTGTTTGCTTTATTCAAAGTGGTTGAGTCTCGCATAGTTTATCTTTGCAGTTATTTCTTGTGTCAACAAACAGTTTAGTTGATGTTGTAATCCTATTATATTTAACCTTAATTGTTTGGAGCGTGGGGTCTTCTTTAAATTCCGTTCTTCTTTTTGGATTTGCCCTACTATTTGATTATATTTCTCCCGCTTCTGTTTTCTTAACCAAATTTCTTGTCTGATCAGTCTTCCCCTGGCGAAAGCCTTAAAGGCATCCCACACGATGTCCACATTGGTCTCTGGTATTAGATTTAGCTTTTAAAAGTTCTTAAATTCATCTTTACATTCCATTACAAATTTTTCATTGTTCAGCATCCATGTTTTCATTGTCCATCTTGTTGCTTTAGGGAGATCTTGAATTTTCAATAACAGAGGGTTGTGGTCCGCAAATGTTGAGGGTAAGATTTCTGTTTCTATTACATCTACCAAAATTGTGCTAGATGCCCAGACCATATCAATCCTGGACCAAGATTTATAGCGGGGTGAGAAGTACGTAAAGTCTGACTTACTTCCGTTCCTAACTCGCCACATGTCCACAAGTCTTAACTCTTCAGCCAACAAAAGAAAGGCATGCGGTAATTTATTTGATTTAGTTATCTTCCGCCCTTGGTGCTTTCTATCTTCCTGTAAATCAAAAACCGCGTTAAAATCGCCAATTATATAAGTTTCATCCGCCGAGAATTTCATTATTGCCTTCCATAATTTGTGGTAAAAATTTTCTTGGTCTTGATTAGGGGCGTATATGTTAGCTATTAACGCTGATCTATTTTGCCTTTTGATTTTTACTATTAAAATTCTTCCATCCTTGGATTCAAACATTAATTCTGGTTGGAGATAGGGTTTAACATATGTAGCAACCCCTCTCTTTTTACATGTGTCTGCTGCTATATACTTTTCCCCTAATTTCCTAAATTCCAGTAATTTTCCATCTTCTTTTTTAATGTGGGTCTCTTGTACACAGAACACATCTGTATTAAGTTTATAGGCTTGATGTAAAATCTTCTTCCTTTTTTGAGGTGAATTTAGACCGTTCACATTTACAGATACTATTCTAATTTTCTTTTGTCCCATTTTCTTTATGTTTAAGTTCTTCTTCCTTCTTCTGCTGCAGCCTTGTGGTTACTTTGGATGCTTCAAACTTTCCATCTCTTCCTCTTTTGGTTGGTCTTGACTTCTTATTCGCTCTTCCTGTTACTTCCTCTTGTGATTCTTTTTCCGATTGACTTGATTCTTCTTCTTGCATTCCTAGTTCTTGGCCATATTTTTTTTAAAAATCCTCTTGCTTCATTATGGAACTTAGTCTATAATTTTTCCCTTTATACACAAAGGCTAGGCCCTCTGGCATCAGCCATCTGTACATAATAGCATTTTTCCTCAAAAGTTCAGCTAGAATTTGATAGTCGTGTCTCTTCTCTCGTATTCGCCACGGAATCTCCCTCAATACCTTGACTTCATTTCCTTGTATGTTCATTGTTGTGGTCCGGGATATTTCTAAAACCTTATCCCTCATTGTTCTTTTATAAAATCTCACATGGACCTCTCTAGGCACCCTATTTCTCTTGGCAAAGGCAGAATTTCTCCTATATACCAGCTCAATCTCTTGAGTCAATTCACTTTCAGAAGCTTCTAGTACCTCGGCTAAAGCCTTAACAATAACTTCTTTAATATATTCAGATTTATTTTCAGGTATATTTTGTAGTCTAACTATATATGCTGCTTTCTCATACTCTAAGGCCATTAGAGACTCTTCAAGGGATTCATATTTGTTTTTGAGTTCCTGTACCTGTTGATCCGCTAATTCAACCTTTTCCTCTAACACATTTCCTGTTTGGCTTAGCTTAACTATTTCTTGTCTGTTTTCCATTATCTGACTTTAAAATTCCTCCATTTGTATAGCTGTCTGTTGCGTAAATGAGTCTAATTTGGTTTGTAACGGTTCTATTGCTTTCGTAATAAGCCCTGGTAAAACATTCTGCATTGCTATGTTCATCGCCTGAGTTATACTTTCATTTATTTGGGTGTTTAAGTCTTTTGTTTGTGTTAAATTTGAAGTCACTGCCTTTATTTGACCAGGAGATGGCGCCAATGTTTTTCTCCCACCACTCGCCATTTCAATCTATTACCAGTCAATATGGCCACTAAGTTCACGTCTATTTGTTTTATATCCCTTGCCTTTTATCTCAAAATTTTATTTCTTAATCAAGTACCACCAACCTTTATTGTAAAAGGAGAAACCCCAGTTTCCAAACACTGATCCAGTCACTTTGGTCACTTACAGGAAATCCCAACACTCCCCACCATCAATAACCGTACGCCACAAACTTCACCCGTCACTAACTTGAACCAGACCCAACTAGTCCCTTCCCCAATCCCCTCTGGTCAAACTGCTCAGTAAGGATTACTAAATTGTCTCTAAGTTGTTTTCTTCTACGTCACTCTTTATACTCTCTTTATTGTTTTCCGACTGACACACACCCACATTTCTCCCTCAATTCATTCACAACTCTCCCCTTCCACTCGTTACCAAACAAGCACCCTTCTCATTCATACCATTCATACCATTCATTCCATTCATTCCATTCACACCATGGGGAGTAGCACAGCTCCTTTCCCCCCTCCTCCTCCTTCTTTCACTTCTTCTGATTTCTTTAGCCTTGTTCTTCGCCTCCGAGTCTTCAGTCTTCCTCTCCTCCACACGCCTCTGACCGTATTGTGCACTAAACAGGCTCTACCGCCTGATAGATCGAAAAATCGATTGGTTCAGCGTCCGGTGAGCCCATGATTGATGTCGATTCGCCTTCCACCGGCTTTAATCACCTTGTTCGTTCCTGTTGTCACGCTGAGGTCCTCTCCACGAAACCTTCCACAACGCCTCAGACTCCTTCCATTCAGCAGCCGACTCCGGGACCGCAAAAAACCTAGCCGCTCAATCCTCCCCGTCTCCTCTCCTCCTCGGCAATCAACAGCTCTGGGCTATAGGCGTTGACAGCACCCCGCGTCTCCGCAGCCTCCGCTCCCCTCTTCCCCTCACTTCAGTCGCTTCTGGGGATTTCAACGGTCAAAACTCCAGGAACACAAACTCCAGGAATGCAAACAGTCAACAATTTCCACGCCAAGAGTACAGTCAGAGACACAGAGCTAAACTCGGTGCCGTCTGCTGTCGCCGAAAACCGGAACCGGATCTTGGCCTTTCAACTGTTCCAACAACAGCCTTTTAACCTGATTGTAGATACATTATATGTGTTTAATCTGTTGGAGAATTTACCTATCACTTATATAACCACTCAGATTGACCATAACCTGCTCAGCTTGTTTTTAACATTACAGAATCTCTTGCAGACTCGACATCTTCCATATTTTGCAGCGCATATTCGCAGTCACATTTCCCTTCCTGGGTTTCTGATGGAAGGTAATGCTTTCAGAGATCAGGCTCTGTGAATCCTCCCAGATTCATCCGTGAACTCCTTATTCTCTGATCCCATTGCCAGTCATGCATTCTTTCACCACTCAGCTAAAATGCTTGTTAAACAGTTTGGAATTACTAACACGGAGGCTCACGCCATTGTTCATGACTGCACTCGTGCCTCAGCTCCTGTTAGTTTTCCACATGCTGTTAATCCTAGAGGGCTTCACGCCAATCACCTTTTGCAAATGGATGTCACACACGTACCCTGCTTTAAGCCTTATACCTATCTGCATGTCACAATAGATACCTTTTCAGATCACATATGGGCCAATGCATTTAAAAGGGAGACCACAAAGCATGTCATAACACATCTCGTCCAGACAATGGCTGTAATGGGAGTTCCTAAAGAATTAAAAATGGACAGTGTTTCTAAGGAATTCCAGAATTTCTGTACCCAGTGGGGAATAAAGTTAAAACATGGAATCCCATATAACTCCACAGGACAGGCCATAGTAGAACATGCTCACCGCACCCTCAAAACTCTTTTAAATAAACAAATGAAAGGGGGAAAGCCTTCTGGCCCCCTGGATGTGCAAACAAAATTGTACATACTACTTTATACTTTGCATTTTTTAACATTAAACGCAGACAATCAAACTCCTCATGATCGCCATTTTGGCAAGCAGATACCAATGCCATGACTTTTGGTATATTATAGGGAGCTACCTGACCCTAACTGGAAAGGTGTCAGCTAAGCTGCCATGGGGGTTGGGGAGGTCAGTTGTACTCTAATTGCCATTGCATTCCTTCTGTGCTTCTTCGCTGCTGTAACACTTATCTCTAAGTTCTGCAGGTGGTGGGATGTTGATGTCCAAGCTCGCTCCCACAGTTCCCTTGGAATTAGACATCAACATCCCACCACCTGCAGAACTTAGAGATAAGCATTACAACAGCGAAGAAGCATAGAAAGAATGCAATGGCAATTAGAGTACAACTGACCTCCCCAACCCCCATGGCAGCTTAGCTGACAAAAGGCCCTGTTCCCTTAATAACAAGGGGATGAGGGTATGCCTCTGTGCTTTCCCCCACAGGTCCATTGTGGATTCCTGCCAGGTGTGTGCGCCCAGCAAAAGCCATGAAGGATGGCATGGCACCAAGGCCTGAAGGACCCGATCACAAACTTCCAGCTGACACTGGGCCTGGAGGACCTCCCATTGACCAGTCCACTACGGAAGAGGGTCAGGCAGACCACAGCTAAATCACATCCGATTACTTGGGAAGATTTAAAGGTGCTCACGGCAATGGCACAGAGACAATTGGCTGTCTCACACCAACCTGAGACACCAGAGAAGCTGCTACTTGCAATGATGGCTGAGATAACAAAGAATTCAATGCTGATTGTGTGTTGCCTTATTTTGCTGTGGGTGCCAATGGGGGAAGGGATCGCTCAGCATCCCCCTTTGCAAGAAAGGGTGGCTTCCTAATTTGGGATGGTTAAAGCAATTATTTGTCTATGGGTTGTTGGGGCTAATGGCATTAATTACAGTGTGCTGTTTTCTGCAGTGTATCCCCTATCTATGTCAAATGTTTCGCTCTCCTCGTCCCAGGGTATTGTTGTTTAATCGGGAAAGGGGTATGCTACGTAAACATTTCCAGGGATATTGATCTTTTTAATAAAAATGAAAAAGGGGGGATGTAGAGGTAGAGGAACTAGAGATCAAATTGCCAACATTCGCTGGATTATGGAGAAAGCAAGAGAGTACCAGAAAAATATCTACTTCTGCTTCATTGACTATGCTAAAGCTTTTGACTGTGTGGATCACAACAAACTATGGCAGGTCCTTAAAGAGATGGGAGTACCAGACCACCTCACATGTCTCTTGAGAAACCTGTATAAGGGCCAAGAAGCGACAGTTAGAACCGGATATGGAACAACTGATTGGTTCAGCATAGGAAAAGGAGTACGACAAGGATGTATATTGTCGCCTTGCTTATTTAATATATATGCAGAGTACATCATGCGAAATGCTGGCCTGGATGAATCACAAGCGGGAATTAAGATTGCTGGGGAAAAGATCAACAACCTCAGATATGCAGATGATACCACTCTAATGGCTGAAAGTGAAAAGGATCTAAAGAGCCTCTTGCTCAGAGTAAAAGAGGAGAGCGCAAAAGTGGGCTTGAAGCTCAACATCAAAAAAACTAAGATCATGGCATCCGGCCCCATCACTCCTTGGCAAATAGAAGGGGAAGTCGTGGAAGTAGTGACAGACTTCACGTTCCTGGGATCCCAGATCACCGCAGACTGTGACTGCAGCCATGAAATTAAAAGACGCCTGCTCCTTGGGAGGAAAGCGATGGCGAACCTAAACAGCATGATAAAAAGTAGAGACATCACCCTGCCAACAAAAGTCCGCATGGTCAAAGCAATGGTATTCCCAGTAGTCATGTATGGCTGTGAGAGTTGGACTATAAGGAAGGCCGAGCGCCGAAGAATAGATTCTTTTGAACTATGGTGCTGGAGAAGACTCTTGAGAGTCCCTTGGACTGCAAGAAGAACAAATCAGTCAATCCTCAAAGAAATCAACCCTGACTGTTCCCTGGAAGGCCAGATAATGAAACTGAAGCTCAAATACTTTGGCCACCAAATGAGAAGGGAGCACTCACTGGAAAAGACCCTGATGCTGGGAAAGATTGAAGGTCAAAGAAGACGGGGACGGCAAAGGATGAGATGGTTAGACAGTGTCAGCGATGCAACGAACATGAAATTGAGCCAACTTCGGAGGACGGCGGAAGACAGGAGAGCCTGGCGGGAGATTGTCCATGGGGTCGCGAAGAGTCGGACTCGACTGTGCGACTGAACAACAACAACAAGGGAAATTCCACAGATTTCACCACATGCCTACATGACCAAGACCAACTGGTGAGCACCACTCACCAGACCCTGGGCACACCCGGGGCCATTGTTCAGCCAGGTGCTGTGGTGGAAAAATACTGAGGTTTAGTCCGAAAGTGCAGCTGTTTGTGGAAAATTCTAGCAATGTGTAAACTCTGGAATTGATGGAATTTATGACCCTACCCTCAATAAATATGGGAATCTAAACTTGAGGAGGAGGCTTGCTTCCTGACAAATCAGCTCTCCCGAGAGGCAGGACCCCTGCTTGAACCAGACGCTTAGTCTCCCCAGCGTTTTTCTTTCGTCCGTCACTTCAACTAGATCTAAAACAGGGGTGTCAAACATAAGGCCCGGGGGGCAGAAGCGGTCCATCCAGGTCTCTTATGTGGCCTTCGAGCAACTGGTGCAGGGGAGAGAGTACTATGGGGAGTGGGTGGAACCACTCCATTGTGGCTTCAGCACAGCAGAACAACCACATCTGCAGCAGTCAAGCATCATGGGAGCATCTGCCCAGTGTTTCACTGCTGCCTCTCCAGTCTGCCTATGTAGGTTTTCCTCTGTACCTGCCACCCAGCCCAGGGGGCCTTGCAGTGAGGATACACCAACTCGGAGATTACCAGCTGCTGTCCTTTATATCCTATCTCTGTTACCTGGCATTAAATTTTAAGGCACACATGGCCCGGCCCAACAAAGTGACATTTATGTCATCTGGCCCTCATAACAAATGAATTTGACACCTCTGATCTAAGCTATACCTGCTATATTTATTTATTTATTTATTTATTTTTTATTAATTGAACTTATATCCCGCCCTCCCCCGAAGGGCTCAGGGCAGCTAACAGGCAATAAATATTGCAACAATAAAACACAATTATGACAATTAAAAGATAAGTATACATTTAAGAACATTTCAACTACTGAGCTGAATCCAAATATAAATCTAACTTTAAGATGCTCGCGATACCTCAAATCTAAAAACTCCAAACAAGATGGTGACGGTCCTATCCAGATGTTCCCCGAGGTCGTTCGATGTTTTCACGCATTCCTTCAGATGGTCAAAAGTTTAAAGTATTCAAGGGATCCAGTGCTTCTGGTGTTTCATTTGATTCCCAGGGCCTCTTCCGCCCCCCAAGATGGTAATATATGAGGGGGCAGTGAGCGAAGGGCGGCGGCCCCTACTTGAAAGCCTGGTGGAAGAGCTCCGTCTTACAGGCCCTGCGGAACTGCATCAAGTCCCGCAGGGCCCGGATCTCCTCCGGGAGCTCATTCCACCAGGCAGGGTCCGCCACCGAGAAGGCCCTGGTCCTTGTGGCGACCAACTTTACATCTCTGGGGCCCGGGATAGTTAGTAAGTTTTGGGCCCCAGAACGTAGTGCTCTTGGGGGAACATATGGGATAAGGCGGTCCCTCAGGTAGGCTGGACCCAGACCATGTAGGGCTTTATAGGTAAGAACCAGCACTTTG
>NW_015160365.1:70597-75939 GCF_001447785.1 Gekko japonicus
CCAGGTGCACTCCCAAACTCCGAACCCCAGACGCGGGCACCAAAGGCACCCCGTCAAAGGTCGGGAGAGGGAGCCCCAAACCTGTCCCGGCCCGACTCAGGCCCAGGACCTCCGTCTTCGCCGGGTTTAGTTTCAATCTGCTCAGCCGGAGCCAACCAGCCACGGCTTCAAGTGCCCGATGAAGGTCATCGGGACCCGAGTCCGACTGGCCGCCCAGCATCAGATAGAGCTGGGTGTCATCTGCATATTGATGACACCCTAGCCCATAACTCCGGATAATCTGGGCAAGGGGGCGCATATAAATGTTAAAAAGCATCGGGGACAGCACTGCCCCCTGTGGTACCCCACACTCCAAGGGATACCTGCGGGAGCACCGGTCCCCGAGAGCCACCCTATAGGCAGAGTGTACAATTTGTTCCAGTGTTCATTATAGGGATAGTTTCAAATTTCTCATCTCTGCTGTCTCAACCCCCAGACCTGTTTATCTACTCTCTTGTGGGAATCAAACCCATTTTTCCCCCTTGTTGCTAAAATTTTCTGCCTCTGTGATAGAACAGACACACTTGTCTACACTATCTTTTACAGGAATAGTTTGTCAAACTTTATTTATTTATTAGGACCTTTATATGTTTTACTTAATTAACTTTCTTACTTCCCTGCCTTTCCTTCTGGGACCCAAGGTGAATTACAAAATTAAAAACAAGGCAATAAAACAGCATCGTGCATGAAATAAAGAATGCAATAAAACAATACAATAATACAGAGCAGTGCAATAAAGATGCTAGGAATTTTTTTAACAGACATTAAAATTACAATTCTGTTTCCTTTATAAGAATGCCTCCCCAAATGCTGCCATTTTGCATGGCAGCTTTGAATTCAGAAATGCTCAGTGCCGTTCACGGGTCAAATACATGGGACTGTACTCTCACAATAAAACTAGAGTAGCCACCCTCCAGGAAAGGCCTGGAATTTTCTCAGAATTACGAACTGATCTCCAAACTACCATTGGAGGAAATGGTAGCTTCAGAGGGTATAGACTCTATGGAATGACATCCCTGCTAATCTTCTTCCCCTCCCCAAACTCCACCCCCTCCAGGCACCATCCCTAAATCTCCAGGAATTTGCCCATCCAGAGTTGGCAACTGTAACCTTTAAGAGTAAAAGAATCACACAGTTAATAGAACAAGACTTTGACAGGGCTGAAGTTTGATTTTAAATAGGCCTTCCAGAATTTTTTTGTTAAAGATCTAACTGATGTTGGAAAGCCTGCAGTTAGGAGAACATCCAAAGAGAGGGAGCTTCAGAGAATAAAGGAGGCTGCCAAAAGGAAGTCAGATCTTTTCTGTATTCCCCCTTCCCCTTTACCAGTATTAGTAATACTATGTGTGGGGGAAAACTTGATCCAGTTTTACACATTTTGGATTGTTGGGGTGGCAATTAATAGAGTCATGAGAATGGCGGGTCTCGGTCTTTCATCTCGTACATCCCACCAATCACTATATCAAAGGGTAGGGTTCCCACCACAATAGAAACAAGAAGCCCACTTTCCCCAAGAATTGCATTTGTATGTTTACAAGCATTCTGTTATTGTATTTATCCTTAACTGTAAGATTTAAGTAGACAAAAAAAATTGCAGTTGTGTTGTCGGGAGTAAATTTTATTGCTATGTCTTTAAAACACAAACAACAATAGTAATGTCTTTAGTAGCTGAAAATTATAATAATACTGTTGAATATAATTTTTACTGCTGTAACTGTACAACTCCTGGGGGAAGACTAGAAGCACAGTGGATAATCCTTGGCAGGTGGTGGCACATGGAAGATACTTGCTGGTGGGCAAGAGAAATGGGACAATGAAGAAAGTGAAGGGGCAGAAAGCAGATTCATTTGAAATGTGGTGTTGGAGGAGAGTTTTGCAGAAAGCATGGACAGCCAAAAAGACAAATAAGTGGGCTGTAGATCAAATCAAGCCTGAATTCTCTCTAGAAGTTAAAATGACTAAACTGAGGCTATCGTACATTGGTCATATTATGAGAAGACAATAATCACTGGAAAAGACAATAATGCAAGGGGAAATTGAAGGCAGCAGGGAAAGGAAGCCACACCCCTCCGTCTGCAAGCCCGAGAATGGCAGCTAAAATAGGACATTTTGGAGAACGTTAATTCAGAGGGTCATCATCAGTGTTCCCTCTGGAGCCTGTTAATTCATGGTGGTGGGAAGTGCCATCAAGTCACTTATGATGACCCAGTAGGGTTTTCAAGGCAACAGACGTTCAGAGGTGGTTTACCATTGCTTGCCTCCACGTCACATCCCTGGTATTCTTTGGAGGTCTCCCATTCAAATACTAGCCAGGACCATCCCTGCTTAGCTTCCAAGCTCAGCTGAGACCAGGCTAGCTTGGGCTATCCAGGTCAGGGTTGTTAATATGGTTGCCATAAATTGTAAGCCACCTGAAGGCCTGTAACACACAGGAGACATGGGGGAGGGTAATAGGAGAAAACACTCTAGGGCTGCAGTCAGACATGCCATTTGGTGCAGTCAGGAAGCACTCCTATTCCATCTGTTGGTCTTTGGCATGGAATTGCTCAATCACACACCCCAGTCTAATCTGTTTCGCTGCGGGTGCAGCCCATCACTGCGCAATCAGACGGCATGTTTGGGCAAGTGGTGTTTTGGATTTTTTTTGCCTTTTTCTGTGCATGCACATAAATGAGGAATCGAACCCCTGCACAAAGAGTTCTTCATGGAGTTCTCCATGGACTGATTATGTTGTTATGTGCATATCGCTAAGTGGGGGGGGGGGAATGATGATGAGTTGGGATTAATTGAGCAGTCCATCCCAATGGCCTGAGTGTGCGCTTGAGTGATCAGACTAGGGAAAATCCATCCAGGGCCTATCGGCAATTTTTAGGACCAGACTTTCACAGGGGTGTCTTTTAACTCCATTTCTGTGGTGGAACAGCACGGGTTGCAGATGACTGCAGAACCTTTCCCAGATGTTGCTGTCTGATCATGCACTTTAGATCTCTCAGGCATTTGCAGCTATGTCAGATCTAAAGGCATGTCTGACTGCATCCCAGCATGCCAGAAGGTCACAGACGGCTAATCCATGGCAGGTAGGATTGGCAGGAGACGGCACATCACTCTTGCAGGTGGCTGCCCTTTTACTACACCAAGGCATCTGTATTTTTTTTAATGCAGAAACCTGCAGTTGTTGTTTGACTTTCACAGACATCAGGAACTGATTTAAATATCTGCCTTCCCACACTTTGCAAGCAATGCTGTTTGCCAGCAGATTCTCATTACCATCTTTGATATACCTGGCATCCTCTGAACGCTGGGTACCACTGGTGGAAACCACCCAGATAACACTGGGGTCCCACAGTGCCAGGTTCGGAGCAATGGCAAGATTAGCATCATCTAGTTATCAGCTGTTATCTGATTCAAGGAAATAAGCTTTGTGCCTGCTAGGTGATATTGAATCCATAAATGCTGCTACAAAAATGATGTTATAAGCCTGCAGCGTCAGACTTCCAGCTGCCGCTCTATCAATTCATGCCTCCACCCCCGCTTGCCGGAGTTTCAGACCAGTGGGTGGCCAGCCTCTACCATATGCACAATGTAAGAACTAGGTAAGTTGCAGATGGGATAATGGTCTTGAATTTTGCATGATGGCATGCTATTTCATCTGTTTAAATGGTAAGCAAATTTGGTTTCCTTTTTTAAAAAAAGTTCTCTTTATGCTATGGTCAAACATCAAAGCGGGGAATATATAAAATGTGTTTGTGTGGAAGGAAAAAAAGGAATGTTAACAAATACACTCTAGTAGTGCAACACAGTCCTTTACTCCCACAATAAAATCTGCAGTTGTTTTTCTGTCTTGGTATCTGAATGAATGGCCTTAGAGATCTGCCTTGATATGAACCTTGCCTTGAATTGCCCATTGTCACAAGATTTTATAGACAGTGGAAGGTTCCAGAACCAAGAGCTGTGGATTTTATTCAGAGACTGTGAATAACAGAAGCTATAATTCATTTGCTGGGAGAGAAATGGGGTGGGGGGGTTGAGTCTGTTGATTCTCTTTGAACTTTTAGTGGCTTTCAATACAATTGATCATAAGAACATAAGAGACACCAAAGGCCCATCCCCAACACTCTGTATCACACAGTGGCTAGAAATACCAGTGCCATCAGGAGGTCCACCAGTGGGGCCAGGACATTAGAAGCCCTCCCACTGTTGACCCCCCAAGCACCAAGATGACAGAGCATCACTTGCCCCAGAGTCCCTATCTATACCTTGTGGCTAATAGCCACTGATGGACCTCTGCACCATATGCTTATCTAATTCCCTTTTGAAGCCATCCATGCTTGTAGCCGCCACTACTTCCTGTGGCAGTGAATTCCATGTGTTAATCACTCTTTGGGTGAAGAAGTACTTCCTTTTATCCGTTCAAACCCGACCGCTCAGCAATTTCATTGAGTGCCCACGAGTTCTTGTATTGTGATAAAGGGAGAAAAGTACCTCTTTCTCTACCTGCTCTTTCCCATGCATCCTTATACTAATACCCAAGTTGCCTCTTCCGTGCGGATATCTATATCTGCACTTTGGGGGCACTTTGGGGGCAGGGGGAGGTTTGTGCACATGTGGGGCAGTCCCCACATGTGCACAAAAATAAAAAAGCTTTTTAAAAAATTGGGGGGATGTTTAAATCCCCCCGAAAATGATCTGTGTCTGCGAACGCTGCCGCTGGCCGAGGTCTCACCATTGATTTATATAGGGGCATTATTATGTTGGCTGATCTGTTTTCAATACCCTTCCTAATAATCCCCAGCATAGCATTGGCCTTTTTTATTGCAGTCACACACTGTCTCGACATTTTCAGTGAGTTATCTACTACAACTCCAAGATCTCTTTCTTGATCAGTCTCTGCCAGTTCAGACCCAATCAATGTGTATTTATATTTAAGATTTTTGGCTCCAATGTGAATCACTTTGCACTTGGCACATTGAACCCCATTTGCCATGTTGACGCCCACTCGCCCATCCTTGACAGATCCCTTTGGAGTGCCTCACAATCCTCACTGGTTTTCACCACCCTGAACAACTTCGTATCATCCGCAAATTTAGCCACTTCACTGCTTACTCCCAACTCCAAATCATTAATGAACAAGTTAAAAAGCAGTGGACCAAGTACTGATCCCTGCGGTACCCCACTGCTTACCACCCTCCACTGAGAGAATTCTGAAATAAATAACACTCTCTGTTTTCTATTAAGTAGCCAGTTTTTGATCCCATGATTTTTGAGCTTGCTTAGGAGCCTTTGATGAGGAACTTTATCAAAAG
>NW_015160365.1:77424-78383 GCF_001447785.1 Gekko japonicus
AACGAGCCACAGGCAATTTGCCCTTTGTCTCTCCTTTCCACTCGTGCCAGAGGCTCGTGCCTCTGGCAAGGTGCTTTCTTAAATACTGAATTACAGCCAATCACAGTCAAACAATGCCCCTTCCTCAAGCAGCCAGGACTCTGCAACAACTCTAAGTGCTTTCACACACTCCCAAACACAGTCCTCCCACACAATATCCTCAGCTGAATCCCCTCAGCTGAAAGCAAGTAAAAAAACACTCACCCCTCTAGCAGCTCTGTCTCCTGCTCCTGCTCAGAGCTCAGCTGGGTCTCTGCCACTCAGCTGTTTAGTAACCCCTGCTTTCTGTTCCCCACAAAAAGCTGCAGGGAGCAGAAAGAAGGGCTTTAAATGGCTCATGAAGTGATACGAACTGGGTCAGTTTGTGAACCAACCTCCCAGTTTATATGAGTTTGATGTTTGGTTCACGGTTCAGCCATGAAGAACAAAGTGAATCGCAAAAAGGTGGTCCATGCCTATCTCTAGAGATATACACTCCTCAGAAAGGGTGTAGCTTGGGGGTATGAAACTGCTATGTGTGCAGCTTGAGAGTATGAGGGGGTCCATCATTGCAGGGTCTCATTGATAGCAATAATGTTTTGCATTAGCTAGCTGCATCTCTTTTTGGGGAAGTGAGAACTGGCTGCAGCTATCCATGCTGTGATTGCACGTCCAGATTTGATTAATGCACTGTACTCTTTGAAGATGGTTATGAAACTGTAATTAGTGCAGCAGCAAGGTTGCTGACTTTTACATCTGCATGGGAACACATCCAACCAGAATTTAAAGAGCAACACTGCCTGATGACTCATTTCTTGAGGACTATCCTCTCTCATGAGAACCTGCCTGAACATCAAGATCAGCATCAGGGGTTGTGTGAGTCCTTCTTTACTGGGTCCTTCTCCGCCATGACATTTCTTTTTTTTTGGTAAACAAATTTT
>NW_015160366.1:0-693 GCF_001447785.1 Gekko japonicus
AACTGATTGATGCAGTAGCCAAATGGCTCTGCTCACCACTTTAACAAAGTAGAATTCTTGCTCACAAGTCTCCGCAGCTTAGAGGGAGCATTGCGCCCGGAGGTCCCTTCCAACTCTTTTTTAAATGTTCCTTTTTATGAAAGGGAAGGGGGGAAAGTGGCGCCAGCACTTACGGGAGCCAACCTGGGAAGGGGGAGGTGGGGGATCGGGCGCTCCCCGATAGAGTCCAGAGCCGGGCCGGGGCGCTGCAGGGACTCCGCCGCGAGGAGCCGCTTCCTGATCCGGATTGGGACGGCGCGGTTGAAAAGCCCGCCGGGGGCGGGGAGGGAGGCGCCGCGCGTCAGAGGCCGCCAAGAGGCCGGACTGACCGCCGCCTCCCCTGCAGTGCAGACCCTCCGGGCGCCCGCGGCGCGCTGCAATTCTGGCCGGGTCCGGGGAGCCTGGGGGCGCTTCGCAGGCTCCCTTAGGCAGACTAGGGGGGTGGGGGGCAATGTTCCCTCTAAGCTGTGGAGTCTTGTGAGCAGAAATTCTACTTTGTGAGCTGCTGGCATTACAGTTGTGAGTGAGCCATTGGGCTACTGCACGCATTAGTTTGCTCTGGAGTCCTCCTTCCTGAGCGAAGACAAAAATGTGTGAGCTGGAGGCTAAAAAACTGTGAGCTAGCTCACATTAACTCAGCTTAGAGGGAACACT
>NW_015160366.1:767-3461 GCF_001447785.1 Gekko japonicus
GGGCAAGGCTCCCTCTAAGCTGTGGAGTCTTGTGAGCAGAAATTCTACTTTGTGAGCTACCGGCATTAAAGTGGTGAGCGAGCGATTTGGCTGCTGCATAGATTAGTTTGCTCTGGAGCCCTCCTCCCTGAGCTAAGACAAAAATGTGTGAGCTGGAGGCTAAAAAACTGTGAGCTGGCTCACACTTACTTAGCTTAGAGGGAACACTGCTAGCAATTTGGCTACTGCATAGATTAGTTTGCTCAGGAGCCCTCCTCCCTGAGCGAAGACAGAAATCTGTGAGCAGGAGGCTAAAAAACTGTGAGCTGGCTCACACTCACTCAGCTTAGAGGGAACACTGCGAGCAGTTTGGCTACTGCATAGATTAGTTTGCTCGGGAGCCCTCCCTGAGCGAAGACAAAAATCTGTAAGCAGGAGGCTAAAAAACTGTGAGCTGGCTCACACTCACTCAGCTTAGAGGGAACACTGGGGGGGGCAATGATCCACAGCGGGCTCTAGGGGGAATCCCTCCCCTCCAAGCAAATAGTAAGTGGACGGGAGTTTAAAAATAATAATAAAGAGCCAGAGAGCCCAGCGGCAGCTTAAAAGACGAACAAAACCTGTGCGGGGTTGGCGTTGCCGGATCCAGGCTGGGGAACTCCTGGAGATTTGAGGATGGAGCAAGGCCACAGAGTCCTCCCTCCAAAGGGCATCCATTTTAAGAACATAAGAGACACCAATGATGGAGCAGAGGTCCATCAGTGGCTATTAGCCACAAGGTATAGATAGGGGCTCTGGGGCAAGGGATGCTCTGTCTTCTTGGTGCTTGGGGGGGCCAACAGTGGGAGGGCTTCTAATATCCTGGCCCCACTAGTGGACCTCCTGATGGCACCTGGTATTTTTGGCCACTGTGTGACAGAGTGTTGGACTGGATGGGCCTTTGGCCTGATCCAACATAGCATGGACGGCTTCAAAAGGGAATTAGATAAGCATATGGAGCAGAGGTCCATCAGTGGCTATTAGCCACAAGGTATAGCTAGGGGCTCTGGGGCAAGTGATGCTCTGTCTTCTTGGTGCTTGGGGGGGGTCAACAGTGGGAGGGCTTCTAGTGTCCTGGCCCCACTGCTGGACCTCCTGATGGCACTGGTATTTCTGGCCACTGTGTGACACAGAGTGTTGGACTGGATGGGCCTTTAGCCTGATCCAACATTGGTGTCTCTTATGTTCTTATGATTCAGGGTTCAGGCACTATCTGTCGGAGTAGAAAACAGCAAGAGACCAGTCGCCCCTTACAGACTACCAAAATCTGTGGCTGGGAAGGCGCTTTCGTGAGATATCTGAAGAAGTGAGCAGTGACTTGTTAGTTTTTACAGGTGCAACTGGGCTCTTGCTGCCTCCTCCAAGGGGACCGATCGCTGCGATTTGGAGATCAGTTGTCATTCCAGGAGAGCTCCAGGCCCCGCCTGAAGGTTGCCGTCCCTACTTTTCCCCGTCAATCGCACATGGACGGGAAAAGCGCGCACACTCCAAGCACATCTACAGACACAGCCGCTGCTTTAATGCCCTGACATTTCGTCTGTTATGTAAAAGGGACTTGGAGCGCCAAAAGCCCAAAGGCCTGTTTGGGCTCCTTCCAATTATTCTTGGAAAGCCGGCTCTGTTATTTTTCCTGGGCTGTTTCGCTGTGCTGCAGCATTGATGAGAGCCTCGTGTTTGGTTGTGTCGCAGCCAGAGGAAACGTTGGCAGGAAACTCCCCCACTCACCACCACCATTGGCATCGGACGAAGCGCATGCTTCAAGCTGGTTAATGGGGAGAGAGAAGCAAAGAGAAAGGGGCCATTCACACAACCGAAGAAGTGTTTCTGAGCTCTACTGTAAGACGGGAGGTCCAGGAGAAACTGAACCCCTGCCCTTGAAGGGGAGAGTTCACCTAGGGTTGCCAACCTCCAGGCAGAGTCCTGGAATTATGACTGATCTCCAGGCATCGGCGATCTGTTTCCCTGAGGGTTACCAGCTTCCAGGTTGTGGCTGCAGAGCTCCTAGGATTACATAAGAACATACGAGAAGCCAATGTTGGATCAGGCCAAAGGCCCATCCAGTCCAACACTCTGTCTGTCACACAGTGGCCAGAAATGCCAGGTGCCATCAGGAGGTCCAGCAGTGGGGCCAGGACACTAGGAGGAATTTCACATTACCCTTTTAACCCGTTTTGAAGCCGTTTTTGATCCATCATGGAGTAAACCGCTATAGGGCTGCCATTTCACACATGGCTTTCCCCTTCCGGTAAAGAGCTGGATCCGAAGCCGTTTGCCATTTCAGACTGCACTGCTTTTTCCCGCTTTTCCCCCGCCATTTTTCGCCCATGCGGTGGCGCAGGCAATAAGTGCAGCCTGCATTAACATCTGGCCGAACAGCTGTTCGAGCCCCACCGTGGCCGGAGTGAGCTCCCGGCCTACGACCCAGCTCCCGCCCACCCAGCGGTTCAAAAGCCTGTTAACAGGGAAACATCGAAAGCGGCCGTCGTCAGTAACGAAAAGAGGCGCGCGAGGACGTCATCTCCAGGCGCGGCGGAGCCTATAGGACACAGCCGGGGCCAAGAAGAGCGGACTCGCGCGCCGAACAGCAGCTACCCGCCGGAAGCGCCACAAAGAGAAAAGGACTGAAGAGACAACTGAAGCTGAGAAAAGCCCACTGGAGAAAAGGACTGAAGAGAC
>NW_015160366.1:6507-9170 GCF_001447785.1 Gekko japonicus
TACCTGGCTGCTTCTTGCTCTGACTGAGGGCTGCTGGGAGCATGGGGGTGGGGCTTGTTGCATGTGCCCACTCCCTGGGCTCTTTACTGCCGGAGCTCCACTCCTGTGCGCTCCTGCAGGAAATGACCCCTGCATGTAGTGTTGTCAAATGCGGTTTCAGAAATTCCTGGAAATTTGGGGAGTGGCGCCTGGGGAGATTAGGGAAGGGGTTACAATGCCATGCGGTCCACCCTCCAAGGCAGCCGTTTTCTTCAGGGGAAGGGATCCCTGTACTTTGGAGATGCGTTGTAATTCCGGGAGGCCTCTGTGTCCCACCTGGAGATTGGCAAGCCTAGTTTGCAAACATCTTTACCCAAACCAGGAGAGGGATGAGGTCAAAGGCAGATTTCTGGGGAAGAGGTCCAACACAGGAAGCTGCCATTGGAGACAGATATGGGGCAACCCTTCTGGGGACGTTAGCATGGAAAGTTCATCTCTTCTCAAGAAAAAGAACCCACGCAATTCCTTTTTACGAGGACCGGCCAAAACATTGTGATATCTTTTGAGTTCATTGGAACCAGGCCTCTTTTTGTAGAAAAAGCTAAGCAGGAACTCATTAGCATAATAGGCCACACCCAACAGCAGGAACTCATTAGCATGTTGGGCCACTCCCCTGACAGCACAGCTCATTAGCACATTAGGCCGCAACCCCCCTGTTACCAGAAGTGTGGTCATCCAGCCACACCCACCTTTCCCTTCTTATTCTGTTGACCTTGTTTGTGGTCAAAACCCAGGGCTTTTTTGTAGCAGGAACTCCTTTGCATGTTAGGCCACACACCCCTAATGTAGCCAGTCCTAATGAGTTTCTACTGTTGGGTGTGGCCTATTATGCTAATGAGTTCCTGTTGAGCGTGGCCAACTTGGGAGCCAGCCGGAACTCCGTTCCTGTGCGTTCCTGCCCCAAAATAGCCCTGATCGGAACCCTTCGTCAGGCAGATGTTACAAAAATGAAAAACTCAACAGCATATGCAACAATTTCCGTCATTTGGGTTGGTCCGGATTTTTAAAAAATGGGATGACGCAAATCTGTTTTCCGGTTCTGGGTTTTGAGTGCGCTGATATATGGCTGCTTGCGGCTCACTCTCGTCCCACTGTTCGAGAGGGGAAAGGACGTTCTTCCAGATACACTCTCCAAATGAAGTTGTAAGGCCAATGGTGCCGTGCCACTCCAGTTCGCGCAGAAGAGGCCGATCTGAAATAGGGTTGCCAACCTCCAGGCAGGGCCTGGAGCAGTAGGCTTAGAATGGATAAAAGGAAGTCCTTCACCCGAAGAGTCATGAATGCGTGGGATTCACTGCCGCAGGAGGTGGTGGCAGCTACAAGCATAGGCAGCTTCAAGAGGGGATAGAATGAACATATGGAGCTGAGGTCAATCAGTCACTATGAGCCACAAGGATAGAGTGAACACACTATCTGCAGCAGTGATGCCCTTCATTCACAGTGCTTGGTGGGGGCAAGAGTGGGAGGGCTTCTGGAGTTCCAGCCCCGCTAGTGGCCCTCCTGATGGCCCCCGGGTTTTGGCCGCTGTGTGAGACAGAGTGTTGGACTGGATGGGCCACTGGCCTGATCCAACATTGGCTTCTCTTATGTTCTTATGTCTGGGGCAGTGATGCTCTGTGTTCTTGGTGCTTGGGGGGCAAGAGTCGGAGGGCTTCTGGAGTTCTGGCCCCGCTGGTGGACCTCCTGATGGGACCTGGGTTTAGGCCACTTTGAGACACAGAGTGTTCGACTGGGTGGACCATTGGCCTGATCCAACATGGCTTCTCTTATGTGTGGGGCAATGATGCTCTATATTCTTGGTGCTTGGGGGGCAAGAGTGGGAGGGCTTCTGGAGTGCTGCTCCCACTGGTGGAGGTCCTGATGGGACCTGGGTTTTGGCCACTGTGTGACACAGAGTGTGGGACTGGATGGGCCACTGGCCTGATTCAACATTGGCTTCTCTTATGTTCTTATGTCTGGGGCAGTGATGCTCTGTATTCTTGATGTTTGGGGGGCCACAGTGGGAGGGCTTCTGGAGTTCTGGCCCCACTGGTAGACCTCCTGATGGTACCTGGATTGGACTGGATGGGCCATTGGCCTGATCCAACATGGCTTCTCTTATGTGTGGGGCAATGATGCTCTATATTCTTGGTGCTTGGGGGGCAAGAGTGGGAGGGCTTCTGGAGTTCTGGCCCCATTAGTGAACCTCCTGATGGGACTTTTCCTTTCAGTTGCCTCCCCACATGTCCCCTCATATCAGGGGTAACTTCTCTGATATGAGGAGACATGTGGGGAGGAAACTGAAAGGAAAAGTAGAAAGGGTCAAAACCATTGGGGAAGCTTGGAAACTATTTAAAAGTTAAAACTACAATCCTTGAAGCTAAAAAAATATATACTCCGCAGGTTAGGAAAGGCACAAACAGGTATAGGAAAAAGCCTGCATGGTTAACAAACAAAGTAATGGAAGCTGTGAAAGGTAAAAAGGATTCCTTTAAGCAGTGGAAAGCTAGTCACAGTGAGGCTGATAACATGGAACACAGGCTATGGCAAATAAAATGCAAGTCTGTGGTCAGGCAGGCAAAAAGGGAATATGAGGAGCATATAGCAAAAAACGTAAAGACCAACAATAAAACTTTCTTCAAATA
>NW_015160366.1:9804-16535 GCF_001447785.1 Gekko japonicus
CTGGTATTTTTGGCCACTGTGTGACAGAGTGTTGGACCAGATGGGCCACTGGCCTGACCCAACATGGCTTCTCTTATGTTCTTAAGTACAACTGATCTCCAGGCTATAGAGATGAGTTCCACCGGAGAAAATGGCTGCTTCAAGCTGATGGATTTTGTGGCCTCATTTCCCTGCCGAGCTCCCTTCGTTTGTGCTCCAGGCTGTGCCTCCAAACCTCCAGGACCTGGCCACACTATATTGCGATGGGAGAGCCCGGCCTACTCAGCCCCTCCTTGCGTTTCCATGCCCAAATCTGGCTCCTGCCACCCGAAAGAAACCCTTAGTATGCAACCAGGATTACGGCTGGAACTGATCTCGCATCTTCAGTGTGCCAGCCCAAGGCGGCCGCCAACGTTCCAGCTAGCCAGGGCAGAAAAGGGCAACTCGAATGATAAAAGGGTTGGAACACTTTCCCTATGAGGAAAGGTTAAGGCGCTTGGGGCTCTTTAGCTTGAAGAAACTACGGCTGAGGGGTGACATGATCGAGGTTTATAAGATTATGCATGGGAAAGAGCAGGCAGAAAAAGAGGTACTTTTCTCCCTTTCTCACAATACAAGAACTCCTTGTGGGCACTCCATGAAACTGCAGAGCGGTCGGGTTAGAACGGATAAAAGGAAGTACTTCTTCACCCAAAGAGTGATTAACACTTGGAATTCACTGCCACAGGAAGTGGTGGCGGCTACAAGCATGGACGGCTTCAAAAGGGAATTAGATAAGCATATGGAGCAGAGGTCCATCAGTGGCTCTTAGCTACCTGGCCCTGCCTTGAAAAGGTACTTTTCTCCCTTTCTCACAATACAAGAACTCGTGGGCACTCCATGAAATTGCTGAGTGGTCGGGTTAGAATGGATAGAAGGACGTCCTTCTTCACCCAAAGAGTGATTAACACTTGGAATTCACTGCCACAGGAAGTGGTGGCGGCTACAAGCATGGACGGCTTCAAAAGGGAATTAGATAAGCATATGGAGCAGAGGTCCATCAGTGGCTCTTAGCTACAAGGTATACATAGGGGCTCTGGGGCAAGTGATGCTCTGTCTTCTTGGTGCTTGGGGGGGTCAACAGTGGGAGGGGCTTCTAATGTCCTGGCCCCACTGGTGGACCTCCTGATGGCACTGGTATTTCTGGCCACTGTGTGATACAGAGTGTTGGACGGGATGGGCCTTTGGCCTGATCCAACATTGGCATCTCTTATGTTCTTATGTTCTTTGGCTTTTAACTGGGGCACGGCAAAGGGCACAGACGCAGAAAGCAAAGCTTTTTGTGGCGCAGCGTTGCAGCGACGGGGAAATTTCTGCACGCTCTGCAGAAGTTTTTTAAAGGTGCAAGAGCCCTACCAGGACCGGGGGGGGTGGGGGACCAGGCAACTGCACTGCTTAAAATTGCTCCTTCTGCATCAGTTCCTCTGGGCCCCTAATCCGTTTTTCCCAGAGGCT
This sequence comes from Gekko japonicus, assembly GCF_001447785.1. Taxonomy (NCBI): domain Eukaryota; kingdom Metazoa; phylum Chordata; class Lepidosauria; order Squamata; family Gekkonidae; genus Gekko; species Gekko japonicus. Next base: position 11,278 of record NW_015160366.1, read on the forward strand.
GCCGGAACGGTGCCAGACCATCTCTCCCTTTCCCCCTTCCTTTCAAGGATTCTGGTCTGGCTGGACCCACTCACTGCTTTGAGTCATAATTAAAAAAAATAGTTGTGGTTCCAATGCTCTGGTATGATTAGAGGCACCCTCCCTCCCCCCCGGTAAGGGGAAAAATTATTTCCTTAACTTGTGTTTGGAATGCCGTATCCATCGCTCTGCCTTTCATGAATGCCACTCAGCTTGTTAAGGACATCAGGAGAGCCCTGCTGGATCAGACCAGTGAGGGTCCATCCAGTCCAGCCTCCCGTCTCACACAGGGGCCAACCAGTTCCTCTGGAGGGCCAGCAACAGGGCAGAGAGGCCAAGGCCTTCCCCTGAGAAGAGCATCAGAAGAGCCCTGCTGGATCAGACCAGTGAGGGTCCATCCAGTCCAGCCTCCCGTCTCACACAGGGGCCAACCAGTTCTTCTGGACAGCCAACAACAGGACATAGAGGCCGAGGCCTTCCCCTGATGTTGCCTCCTGGCACTGGGATTCAGAGGCTTTGTGCCTCTGAACACCGAGCTTTCCCTCAATTACTATGGCTAGTAGCCATTGATAGACTTACCCGCTTTTCTGGACACACATATGAAGTTGGGGGAAAACATTCCCCACTGCTAAATCTCTGCGCAGAATCCAGCTTTTAAAAGGAGAGGAGGAGGAAAGGAGGTTGGATTTATACCCCACCCTTTACGCAGAGTCTCAGAGCAGTTTACAATCTCCTTTCCCTTCCCCTCCCCAGCCTCCTGGCTCTGGGATTCAGAGGCTTCCCTCAGTTACTATGGCGAGTAGCCATTGATAGACTTACCCGCTTTTCTGGACACACATGAAGTTGGCGGAAACCATTCCCCACTGCTAAATCTCTGTGCAGAATCCAGCTTTTAAAAGGAGAGGAGATTGGATTTATACCCCGCCCTTCACGTGGAGTCTCAGAGCAGTTTACAATCTCCTTTCCCTTCCCCTTCCCACAACAGACACCCTGTGAGGTAGGTGGGGCTGAGAGAGCTCTCCCGAGGACTTCTCTTAAGAGGACAGCTCTGACAGAACTATGGCTTGCCCCAGGTCATCCAGCAGCTGCAAGTGGAGGACTGGGGAATCAGACCCAGTTCTCCCAGATTAGAGTCTGCGCACTTATCCACTACACCAAAAGAGTCTTTCCAGTTGGCTCTCTGACCTTTCACAATCAAGAAAGAGGAACTGGTTCTGAGGTTAAAGGAACACCCTTGTTCCCGGAGGGCCTAACGATGAGCGAAGGAATGAAGCCGTGTCGCTCCCTCTTTGCTGCCTTTTGATTTGTGCATTCTGATTGGTGAAATCCATGACATTGTTTGTAACAGTAAACCGGAACCCACAGTGGTCTACCTCACAGGCTTGTTGTGAAGGCAAACAGAATAGAGGAGGAGGAGGCAGAAGATTTTTTTAAAGATTGGAAAGACCTGAAAGAATATTTGGAAAAGAATGGAGATGTAAAAGATAATTTGTTTTGTTTTGACAATTACTGAAAATTAGTATAATTGTATTTTAAGTACTTGTATTTTAAGTAACTGTTACCTGTTGAAAAAGTGGATTTGGGAAAATAGAATACTGAAGTATGGGGCTGGAGGTTGGAGCACTGCTGGAAGCCGGTTGAGGGGGAAAGGGTGGGGGGTAGGATATAGGTTAGGATTGTAATGGTGAATATAAGTTTATGTTAACATGTCTAAATATATCCTAATAAATTGTTTTTAAAAAAAAAAAAAAGAATAGAGGAGGAGGAATTGGGGCGTCTGTTGTGCGCGGGAGAGAAAAGCCGCTCTCCCCCTTTCTCACTCACTTTTCTTTAGCCACCTGTGGATGTCTGAACTGGCTCCCATGATGCATGTGGCCAGTGAGCGCCACTGTGTTAACCCAGGTTCGAATGCCCCCTTCTACTTTGGAAGCTTGCTGGGTGACCTTGGGCCTGTCTCAAATTCAGGGCTTGGCCTACCTCACAGGGCTGTTGTTGTGAGAAGACGGAGGAGGAGAGAACAATGTGATAAAAGCGGCTTTGAGTCCCAAACAGGAGAAAAGCAGGATATAAGAATATAAGAGACGCCAATGTTGGATCAGGCCAATGGCCCATCCAGTCCACTCTGTGTCACACAGTGCATTAGAAGCCCTCCCACTGTTGACCCCCCCCAAGCACCAAGATGACAGAGCATCACTTGCCCCAGAGTCCCTATCTATACCTTGTGGATAATAGCCACTGATGGACCTCTGCTCCATATGCTTATCCAATTCCCTCTTGAAGCCGCCCATGCTTGTAGCCGCCACCACTTCTTGTGGCAGTGAATTCCGTGTGTTAATCACTCTTTGGGTGAAGGACTTCCTTTTGTCTGTTCTAACCCGACCGCTCAGCAATTTCATGGAGTGCCCACGAGTTCTTGTATTGTGAGAAAGGGAGAAAAGTACCTCTTTCTCTACCTGCTCTTTCCCATGCATAATCTTATAAACCTCAATCATGTCACCCCTCAGTCATTGTTTCTCCAAGCTAAAGAGCCCCAAGCGCTTCAACCTTTGTTCATAGGGAAAGTGTTCCAACCCTTTGATCATTCCAGTTGCCTTTTTCTGCACTTTTCCCAATGCTATAATATCCTTTCTGTGGTGTGGTGGCCAGAACTGTACACAGTACTCCAAATGAGGACGTACCATCGATTTATACAGGGGCATTATGGTACTGCCTGATTTGTTTTTAATTCCCTTCCTAATAATCCCCAGCATAGCACTGGCCTTCTTTATTGCAGTCACACACTGTCTCGACATTTTCAGTGAGTTATCTACTACAACTCCAAGATCTCTCTCTTGATCAGTCTCTGCCAGTTCAGACCCCATCAACGTGTATTTATAGTTAGGATTTTTGGCTCCAATGTGCATCACCTTGCACTTGGCCACATTGAACCCCATTTGCCATGTTGACGCCCACTCGCCCAAAATTGACAGATCCCTTTGGAGTGCCTCACAATCCTCACTGGTTTTCACCACCCTGAACAACTTTGTATCATCCGCAAATTTAGCCACTTCACTGCTTACTCCCATCTCCAAATCATTAATGAACAAGTTAAAAAGCAGTGGACCAAGTACTGATCCCTGTGGTACCCCACTGCTTACACCCCTCCACTGGGAGAACTGCCCATTTATACTCACTCTCTGTTTTCTATGAATTAGCCAGTTTTTGATCCATAAAAGGACTTGTCCTTTTATCCCATGATTTTTGAGCTTGCTTAGGAGCCTTTGATGAGGAACTTTATCAAAAGCTTTCTGGAAGTCAAGGTAAACAATATCTATTGGATCCCCCTTGTCCACATGTTTGTTCACCCCCTCAAAGAACACTAACAGGTTAGTGAGACAAGATCTTCCCTTACAGAAACCGTGCTGAGTCTGCCTCAATAGGTTTTGTTCATCTATGTGCCTACTAATTCTTTCCTTAATAATGGTTTCCACCAATTTACCCGGTATCGACGTCAGACTGACAGGCCTGTAATTTCCCGGATCTCCTCTGGAACCCTTTTTGGTGGCGGGACCACGACCATCCAAGGGAAAACCATAGAGTTTTCCCTCGGATGACCGTGGCCCCGCCCCCAGCGTGCCCGGTGTCATAACATCACTTCCTGGTGACACGCACACTGGGGTGGGGTCCCCCCCCGGGCCCCGATCCGCCGGTGGCGGGTAACGGGCCTCTGGGGCGGGGGGACTTGGCAAGCTTACAGCTAATGGGCTGCACGGGCCCCGCCCTCAGGCCCAGCTCGACTCAGGAACTGTGACAACCACTGGAGGTGTGGTGTAGTGATTAAGAGCGGTGAACTCTAATCTGGAGAACCGGGTTCGATTCCCCACTCCTCCCTCCACATGAGGCCCATTGGGTGACCTTGGGCCAGCCAGTCCCAGGTCTCTCCGGACTCTCTCAGCCCCACCTGCCTCACAAGGGAGAGGAAGGGAAGCAGTGTTCCCTCTAAGCTGAGTTAGTGCGAGCTAGCTCACAATTTTTTAGCCTCTGGCTCACATATTTTTGTCTTAGCTCAGGAAGGATGGCTCCTCAGCAAACTAATTTATACAGTAGCCAAATTGCTCGCTCACAACTTCAATGCCAGTAGCTCACAACGTAGGCTTTTTACTCACAAGTTTCCACAGCTTAGAGGGAGCATTGCCTCCAGCTCACACATTTCCGTCTCCGCTCAGGAAGGAGGGCTCCAGAGCAAACTCATTTATGCAACAGCCAAACCGCTCGCTCGCAGCTTTAATGCCAGTTGCTCACAAAGTAGGATTTTTGCTCACAAGGCTCCGCAGCTTAGAGGGAGCGTTGAAGGGAAGGCGACCGTTAAGCCACTCTGAGACATGGGAGGCCTGCTGGGTGACTTTGGGCCAGTCCCCGTTCTTTCCGAACTCTCTCGGCCCCACCTACCTCACAAGGTGAACACTGCGGAGAGAGAAAGGGGAGGTGACGGTCAGCCGCTTTGAGAATCCTCAGGGTAGAGACAAGCGGGGTAGAAAAACCAACTCTTCTGCGTATCCGGAGAGTCCCCCAAGTGTCCAGGCAAATCTGTTTCACCGCCATGTGGCCCCGATCCCCAGAATTATCTATCCACAGATTGGGGCCACGGGTGGCTAATAGTGTATCGATTAAAGTGCATTTGTATCCTCTCCTTCTTTCAAGGAGTTTGGGGAAGTGTGTGTGGTCTTCCTCTCCTCCATTTTATCCTCACAACACCCCTGCGAGGTAGATTAGGCTAAGAGCAGTGTCCTAGCAAGCAAGGATTTGAACCTGGGTCTCCCTAGTCCAAGGACAATATACTGGCCCCTATGCAACTCTGCCTCCCCTCCTTCTTTGCCTCTGTTGCCAGAGTCCACTTGACCACCCAGCCCCATCTTCTGACCATTCAGGGACGGCCTGTATCAGATTCCTACCCAGTGTTCCCTCTAAGCTGAGTTAGTGTGAGCCTAGCTCACAGTTTTTTAGCCTCCAGCTCACCCATTTTTTTGCCTTCGCTCAGGAAGGAGGGCTCCAGAGCAAACTAATTTATGCACCAGCCAAATGGCTTGCTCACAACTTTAATGCCAGTAGCTCACAAAGTAGGATTTTCACTCACAAGAAGAAGAAGAGATTGGATTTATACCTCGCCCTTCACTCGGAGTCTCAGAGCGGCTTACGGTCTCCTTTCCCTTACCCTCCCCACGACAGACACCCTGTGAGGTCGGTGGGACTGAGAGAGCTCT
>NW_015160366.1:16576-21049 GCF_001447785.1 Gekko japonicus
CTTGTGACTGACCCAAAGTCACACCAGCAGCTGCATGTGGAGGCGTGGGGAATCAAACCTGGTTCTCCCAGGTTAGAGTCCATGCACTTAACCACTACATCAAACTAGAGCCCACAGCTAAGAGGGAGCATTGTTCCTAACTACTGGGGGGCTCAGGATTCTTTTGCTCGTCTGCCTGCCTTAAGCGCCTCTCAGCCTGACCCCAAACGACCCCTCCTGCCATTGCAGGCTGGATTTCGGCCAGATGTATGGGAGGGACGTGTGTCTTGCAGCCTCTCTCTATTAACTCCCCACCCCCTACCAATGTTCCCTCTAAGCTGTGGAGTCTTGTGAGCAAAAATTCTACTTTGTGGGCTACTGGCATTAAAGTTGTGAGCGAGCGATCTGGCTACCGCATCAATTAGTTTGTTCTGGAGCCATCCTTCATGAGCGAAGCCAAAAATGTGTGAGCCAGAGGCTAAAAAACTGCAAGCTAGCTCACACTAACTCAGATTAGAGGGAACACTACCCCCTACCCCTGCTTGTGTTCTAGTCTGGCATCAATGACGGTGACTTCTACGATGGAGGCTGGTGCGCGAGCCACGAAGACAGGAGCCAGTGGCTGGAGATCGATGCCAGGCGGACGACGCGCTTCACGGGGGTCATCACCCAAGGGCTGAACTCCATCTGGACGTAAGTGCACCCAGACTGAGCGGCAGGGACAGGCCGAGAGAAGAGGAAAGCTGCCTGTGTGCATTTTAAAAAGATGCGCCTAGCACTGCCCACATACCTCCAACTTTCATGTTAATGGATGTCTGACGATTGTGTCTGAATGGATCGATGCTGAAACATTAGCTGGTGCTCCGTTAAGACCATAAGAGCCCTGCTGGCTCAGACCAGTGAGGGTCCATCTAGTCCAGCCATCCCATCACACACAGCGGCTGGCCAGTTCCTCTAGAGGGCCAACAAAAAGGGCGTAGAGGCCTTCCCCTGATAAGAACCTCAGAAGAGCCCTGCTGGGTCAGACCACTGAGGGTCTACCTAGTCCAGCCTCCGGTCTCACACAGGGGCCAGCCAGTTCCTCTGGAGGGCCAACAACAGGGCCTGGAGACCAAGAAGCCCTATGAGGAAAGGCTGAGAGGGGACTTGGGAATGTTCAGTCTAGAGAAGAGGAGGCTGAGGGGGGGACATGATTGAAGTATTTGAAGGGCTCATCCCCTTTGTTCTTCTTTTCTTCCACCAGGTACGACTGGGTGACTTCCTACAAGGTCCAGTTCAGCAACGACACTCACACGTGGCAGCCGTGCAGGAACGGGAGCCAGGAAATGGTGAGTGGGGTCAGGATCTCGAAAGGTCATGGACACGACCCATCCTTACCTCCCTGGATTGGTTTCTTCTGCCTCCAAGATTGGTAAAGAAGCCGAGGATGGGAGGAAGGGATCCATGAAGCCAAGGGACGGGAGACCAGAGGATGCCAACTGGGTGCAAGGGTCACGTGGGCACATGAAGCTCCTTATACTGAATCAGACCATCACTCCATCAAGGTCGGGATTGCCTGCTCTGGCTGGCAGCCGCTCTCCAGGGTCTCAGACTGAGGTCTTTCCCATCAATGACTTCCTTTTCCTTTTAAGTGGAGATGCCAGGGATTGAACCTGGGACCTTCTGCATGCCAAGCGGAGGCTCTTCCACTGAGCCACAGCCCCTCTTTACAGCTCTCCAGGGTCTCAGGCGGAGGTCTTTCCCATCACCTCCTGCCTGGTCCTTTTTTAGCTGGAGATGCTTCTGGTGGTTGAACCTGGGACCTTCTGCATGCCAAGTGTCAGCCTCCTTAGTCAGGTCACACCACACAGGGCTTCATAAGATGATAACTGTTTATTAGTGGATCCAGTCCTAAAGAACACGTGTACAGCTTGTGTCAGGAATGGCCATCAGTACTAGGGCCTCTGACTTACAGTGAAATCAAACATTCTCCCTGTAAGCATGAGCCAATGGATAGAACTCACGTGCGCGGCAAAGCAAGCGGGCATAGCAGAAAAGCCATTAACTTTCCCAGCCGTGGAAACTGCAGCTGGAACATCTACAAGGTCAAGCATAAGATAGCACACAGTAGCTGAGCAGGATGGAGCTGAGAACGAGAGGGAGGGTACCCCTCCACATTCCAGAACTATGACAGGGCTACCTGACACCAAGCAGAGGCTCTACACCTGAGCCACGGCCCCTCTTTACAGCTCTCCAGGGTCTCAGGCGGAGGTCTTTCTCATCACCTCCTGCCTGGTCCTTTTGAACTGGAGGTGCCGGGGACTGAACCTGGGACCTCCTGCATGCCAAGCAGAGGCTCTACCACTGAGCCACAGCCCCTCTTTACAGCTCTCCAGGGTCTCAGGCGGAGGTCTTTCCCATCACCCACTGCCTGATGCTTTCAATTGGAGATACCAGGGATTGAACCTGGGACCTCCTGCATGCCAAGCAGAGGCTCTACCACTGAGCCTCAGCCCCTCTTTACAGCTCTCCAGGGTCTCAGGCTGAGGTCTTTCCCATCACCCACTGCCTGATGCTTTCAATTGGAGAGACCAGGGATTGAACCTGGGACCTTCTGCATGCCAAGCAGAGACTCTTCCACTGAGCCTCAGCCCCTCTTTACAGCTCTCCAGGGTCTCAGGCGGAGGTCTTTCTCATCACCTCCTGCCTGGTCCTTTTAACTGGAGGTGCCGGGGACTGAACCTGGGACCTTCTGCGTGCCAAGCAGAGGCCCTGCCACTGAGCCACGGCCCCTCTTTACAGCTCTCCAGGGTCTCAGGCGGAGGTCTTTCCCATCACCTCCTCCTTGGCCCTTTTTAACTGGAGATGCCGGGGATTGAACCGGGGACCTTCTGCAAGCCAAGCAGAGGCTCTACCATTGAGCCACGGCCCCTCCCTCAATAGAAAATAAGCCACAAGGCTCATCTTCAGACCGCTGCATGATTAGAGTTGCCAGCCTGCAAGGGGTTTAAAGTAGGAGTGACCACAGGTTGGAATGGTAAACAGTAAAATACAACTGTGACATAATAACTATGTCTTTGTATTATCAGAGCTTAGTGAAACTCCTTCACCTTTTCACAATCAACAAAAGTTTCTGTTTACAAACATTCCACCAAACGTCTAAGGATGAAAACATGCCAATAGATACATTAAGGCAAACAGTCCTATTCTCTTTCTCTTCCATGTTGTGGTTATACAGAGCACCTCCTACGGTTTCCACAAAGGGATGGCTGTAGCCAGTTTGGTGTAGCGGTTAGGACTCTAATCTGGGAGAACCGGGTTTGATTCCTCACTCCTCCGTATACAGGCAGCTGGTGTGACCTTGGGTCAGTCACAAGTTCTCAGAGCTGTTCTCTCAAGAGCAGTCCTCGAAAGAGCTCTCTCAGCCCCGCCTACCTCACAGGCAATGCTCCCTTCTAAGCTGTCAAGTCTTGTGAGCAAAAATCCTACCTTGTGAGCTACTGGCATTAAAGTTGTGAGCGAGCAATCTGGCTACCGCATCAGTTAGTTTGCTCTGGAGCCATCCTTCCTGAGCTGGCAAAAATCTGTGAGCCGGAGGCTAAAAAACTGTGAGCTAGCTCACACTCACTCAGCTGTGGGGAGGGAAAGGAAAGGAGATTGCGAAGCGCTCTGAGACTCCTTTGAGTAGTGAAGGGCGGGGGTATAAATGCAATCTCCTCATGATCATCACGGCAGATCCTGCATAGATTGATTTCTCCAAGTTTTAAGATCCCGTTGTCATTCCTGATATAGACTCACAGCTTGCGGCTGAATTCTGTCTTGTTTATTAAACCATCAAGTCGTACCTGGTTTGTTAGACCATCAGTGGTCTCCTGGGATTTCAAGTGATCTCCAAACAGAGATTCATTCCCTTGGAGTAAATGGCTGCTTCGGAAGGCGGACTCTATGGCACTTGTAGCCAGTTTGGTGTAGTGGTTAAATGCACGGACGGTTAAGTGCATGGGAGAACCGGGTTTGATTCCCCACGCCTCCACTTGCAGCTGCTGGGTGACCTTGGGCAAGCCATAGTCCTGTCAGAGCAGTTCTTGAAAGAGCTCTCTCAGCCCCACCTACTTCGCAGGGTGTCTGTTGTGGGGAGGGAAGGAGATTGTACGCCACTCTTGAGACTCCAAGTGAAGGGTAGGGTATAAATCCAATCTCCTCCTCCTCCTCCTCCTCCTGAGCTGAGACAAAAATGTCTGAGCCGGAGGCTGAAAAACTGTGAGCCAGCTCAAACTAACTCAGCTTAGAGGGAACGCTGCTCCTCCTCCTCCTCTTCTTCTTCCTCCTCCTCTTCTTCTTCCTCCTCCTCTTTTTCTTCTTCTTCCTCCTCTTCTTCTTCTTCTTCCTCTTCTTATTTTTCTTCCTCCTCCTCCTCTTCTTCTTTTTCTTCTTCTTCCTCCTCCTCCTCTTCTTCTTTTTCTTCTTCTTCCTCCTCCTCCTCTTCTTCTTCTTCCCTGCTGAGGCCCCTCCCCT
>NW_015160366.1:23369-23496 GCF_001447785.1 Gekko japonicus
AACTGACCTCCCCCAGACAACAGATCTCTGTTCCCCAGAGCAAATGGCCTGCCTCTGGCAAGGCTCCCTCTAAGGTGTGGAGTCCTGTGAGCAGAAATTCTACTTTGTGAGCTACAGATCTGCACGT
>NW_015160366.1:23954-25426 GCF_001447785.1 Gekko japonicus
GTGGCACCTTCAAGACCACGTTTTGTTCAGGCACAAGCTCTCCCTCCTCTGTGAGGACAGATCTGCACATTCCCCCCCCCCAATAGCTAGCAATCCAAAACAGTCCAGTGGCACCTTCAAGACAAGTTTTGTTCAGGGACAAGCTCTCCCTCCTCTGCGAGGACAGATCTGCACATTCCCTCCCCCCCCCCATAGCTAGCAATCCAAATCAGTCCAGTGGCACTTTCAAGACCAAGTTTTGTTCAGCCACAAGCTCTCCCTCCTCTGTGAGGACAGGTCTGCACACACACACCCCATAGCTAGCAATCCAAAACAGTCTAGTGGCACCTTCAAGACCACGTTTTGTTCAGGCACAAGCTCTCCCTCCTCTGTGAGGGCAGATCTGCACGTTCCCCCGCCCCAATAGCTATCAATCCAAAACAGTCCAGTGGAGCCTGAGCGGTGGGTGTTGCCTTCTGACACACTTCCGGTGACGTCAGGGGGTGTGGCCTATGCAAATGAGTTGTGCTACTGAGCTATGCCAATGAGCTCCTGCACCTCTTTTTCTACGAAATGACCCCTGAAGACTAACATTTGTGGCAGGGGAGGAGCTTTTCTGAGTCACCGCAGTCACTTCTTTGGATGTGAGCTGAAGGGGCTTGCCATGGCCTTCCTCTGCATAGTGACCTTGGCCTTCCTTGGCGTTCTCCCTCCCAAGGACTAACCAGGGCTGGCCCTGCTGAGCTTCCGAGATCTGATGAGATCGGGCTAGCCCGGGCCGTCCAGGTCTGGACGATCAGGTTGTCGGTGAGGCAGAAGACCTCTGCCTGGGGGGCCGCGGCCAGTCTGCCAGTCTGAGTAGGCAACACTGACTTTGGTGGACCGAGGGTCTGATTCAGTAGAAGGCGGCTTCGTGTGTGTTCACGCGTGGGCCACGTTCCTGTGGAATGTCGTAAGGCTTCAGTATGTGTGATCATGCCAATCTATTGGACAGGTGTCTGACAGTCTGGAGAACCGGCACAAACCGGTTCTGACTGGAGCGAAGCTGAGCTGTCTCACAGTGACTCAGCAGTAAGCTGATTGGCTGGTCAGTGTATATAAGTGTATGAACATAAGAACATAAGAGACGCCAATGCTGGATCAGGCCAAAGGCCCACCTAGTCCAACACTCTGCGTCACACAGTGGCCAGAAATACCAGTTGCCATCAGGAGGTCCAGCAGTGGGGCCAGGACATTAGAAGCCCTCCCACTCTTGCCCCCCCCCAAGCACCAAGAAGACAGAGCATCACTTGCCCCAGAGCCCCTATCTATACCTGACTGCCCTGTAATTTCCCGGCTCTCCTCTGGAACCCTTTTTAAAGATGGGAGTGACATTAGCTGCCTTCCAGTCCTCAGGCCCCACTGCTGGACCTCCTGATGGCCCCTGGTATTTTTGGCCACTGTGTGACACAGAGTGTTGGACTGGATGGGCCTTTGGCCTGATCCAGCATTGG
>NW_015160366.1:25575-30603 GCF_001447785.1 Gekko japonicus
ATTCTTGGTGCTTGGGGGGGCAAACATGGGAGGGCTTCTAGTGCCCTGGCCCCACTGCTGGACCTCCTGATGGCCCCTGGTGTTTTTGGCCACTGCGTGACACAGAGTGTTGGACTGGATGGGCCTTTGGCCTGATCCAACATTGGCGCCTCTTATGTTCTTATGTTCCCCTGTCCGATCGCTCGAGCACGCTCTCATGCCTTCGGGATGGTCTGATCATTCTATCCTGACTCGGTACCAGTTCCCCTCCCCCCTTTGCAGTATGCACATAATCTAGGGTTGCCAAGTCCTACCTTATGCCGCAGCGGGGGACTCCCGGCATCGCGAGCACGTCAACCGGAAGTGACGTCGCTGTGTCGGGCGCGCCAGGGGTGGGGCTGTGGTCATCCGAGGGAAAAATATAGAGTTTTCCCTCGGATGACCACGGCCCCGCCCCCCGGCACGCCCGGCGTGGCTGCGTCACTTCCGAGTGACGTGCTGATGCCGGGCACCAGTGTTCCCTCTAAGCTGAGTTAGTGTGAGCCAGCTCACAGTTTTTTAGCCTACGGCTCACACATTTTTGTCTCAGCTCAGGGAGGAGGGCTCCAGAGCAAACGGATTGATGCAGCAGCCAAACCGCCCGCTCAGAACTTTGATGCCCGTAGCTCACAAAGTAGCATTTTTGCTCACAAGACTCCACTGCTTAGAGGGAACATTGCCGGGCATGTCCCGTGCTTTGGGGGTGGGGTTCCCCCCGGGGCCCGATGCGCCAGCGGCGGGGAACGAGATTCTGGGGCGGGTTTCCCCATCCCCCCGGGGGAACTTGGCAAGCCTAACATAATCGGATACTCCATGGGGAGTCCTCAGTGGGGAGGTGCGATTCCTCATTTATGCGCATGAGAAACAAACAGGGAGGGGGGAGATGACTCGCCCGCAGTGGCGTCTGATCACACAGTAACAGGCGGAGCCCGCAGCACAAAGGGCGGTGTGATCTTGCAACCGCGAGTCAAATTTCTCTGGAGGAAATTGTCTCGCTCCCCCTCCACTCCAACTGGCACATGTGACCGTAGCCTCAGTGTTGCCATCTCTGGGACTCCCTACCACTTGAAGGAAGGCCATCTAATGGCATCTTCCTTTCCAGATATTCCCCGGGAACAAGGACCCCGAGACGCCAGTCCTCAACCTGTTTCCTGTCCCAGTGGTGGCTCGATACATCCGCATCAATCCTCAGACGTGGTTTGAGAACGGGACCATCTGCCTGAGGGCGGAGGTCCTTGGGTGCCCCTTGCCAGGTAAGGCCTTCCAGGTGAGCCTCCTGAGATATCCCCTGAGGATGCTTTCGTGGCATCGCACTGTCAGATCCAGGAGAGGAAGGAGTTTGGTGTTGCCTAGCAACCAGCGAGACCTGCTTCTAGCAATTCTGGCCTTGATATGGGTGATTCGGGACCACGCCTCTCGGTTTCCAGGCAACCAAAATAGTCTCCTTCTCCTCCAACTCCAGCTTGCAAGATGGTGCCATAGCAGTGAAGACATGGGCCAGTGTTCCCTCTAAGCTGAGTTAGTGTGAGCCAGCTCACAGTTTTTTATCTCCAGCTCACACATTTTTGTCTCCGCTCAGGAAGGAGGGCTCCGGAGCAAGCTAATTTATGCAGTAGCCAAATGGCTCGCTCACAACTTTAATGCCAGGAGCTCACCAAGTAGAATTTTTGCTCACAAGACTCCACAGCTTCCACACAGAGAGCTCTGAGAGAAACTGCTCTTTTTCAAGAACAGCTCTGAGAGAACTTGTGACTGTCCCAAGGTCATCCAGCAGGTGGAAGTGGAGGAGTGGGGAATCAAACCCGGTTCTCCCAGATTAGACTCTGCGCACTAACCACTACGCCAAACTGGCTCCAGAGCAAACTAATTTATGCAGCAGCCAAATAGCTCGCTCACAACTTTAATGCCAGTAGCTCACCAAGTAGAATTTTTGCTCACAAGACTCCCCAGCTTAGAGGGAGCTTTGGAGATGGCCTCTTACCTTTAACTTCCCTCCCCTCTTCTTTCCAGACCCTAACAACATCTACTACTGGGATGACGCGCCAGTGACCCATGATAAGTTGGATTTTAGACACCACAATTACAAGGAAATGAGGAAGGTGTGTATCCTTTGCCCCTGGAAAGTGGGTACCTGTTTGTCCAAACTCTCATTGAATTCCAGCTTCCTAGCCCCATTCCCTGCCTCCAAAATGAGCCCACAATCTCAGCCTGGGAAAAAAAATCCATATTCTGATGATCATCTAGTAATAAAGAAAAGGTGGACAGTGAGACAGAGGTATCCATCACAAGGTGGGTTTGGGTCGTAACTGGAGAGAATCAGGGGAAAACAAAGTTCAGATGGCTTGCCAGAACTCAGATCTCTGTTCCCCGTATTCATTGGAGGCTCTCCAGAGTTGTGTTTGTAATACAGCCGTCCCACTTAGGGATGCTGTCGCTCCGACTAGGGTCTCCCCACGCAGGCCCGTAGCCGGGATTTTGTGGCTTGTGGGTCAAATTTTTTTCCTGGTGAGGCTCAAGTTCTCACTGCAGAAAGAAAAGCCGTCTAGCCAATAGGAAGCTGTGACCAGGACAGATCTCTAAACGGCAAGCTGTCAACCCCTTTAGATGACAGTTCTCAGCTGCTGCAAGTTCATCACTTCTGCCAGCCGAAGCAACAATTCTGAGAACAAGCCGGCAGGAGGGGGGTGATGACTTCCGTAGTCAAGAAAGCTGACAGGAAGGTTTGCCCCTGTGTGAGACGGGATGCTGGACTAGGTGGACCCTCCCTGGTCTGATCCAGCAGGGCTCTTCTTATGTTCTTATCAGGGGAAGGCCTCGGCCTCTCTGCCCTGTTGCTGGCCCTCCAGAGGAACTGGCTGGCCCCTGTGTGAGACAGGATGCTGGACTGGACGGACCCTCACTGGTCTGATCCAGCAGGGCTCTTCTGGTGTTCTTATCAGGGGAAGGCCTCGGCCTCCATGCCCTGTTGTTGGCCCTCCAGAGGAACTGGCTGGCCCCTGTGTGAGACAGGATGCTGGATTAGATGGACCGCTGGTCTGTTCCAGCAGGGCTCTTCTTGTGTTCTCATGTTCTTCAGAGCAGTTGAAGACTTCTGCTAGGAGGTCCTTGAAGTTAAAAACAAGATGTTAGGATAACTAGTGATAGGTCTCTCTGATATCTGCTGATTCCCCCCTCCCCAGGATCAAACTACACACTGAACTGAAGACGTATGATCAGATCCCCTGAAATAGAGTTTAAAAGCAATCAACAGGGGAGGAATGGATTGGGGCCAAAGTGCTGGGGAGGGTAATTACCTCTTGCTCCAGTGCCATTTTCCTGATCAAAACCGTCTCCCCAGGGGCTGCCGTTCGATATTATACCAGTTTTTGTCTGGCATAAAAACCTGGAGTTGAAATCTCCAGGTAGATAGGTTGGACATAAACCGGTGTAATAGAAAATCAACCACTAGAGGGAGCAAAACAGGGAAACCCCCCTGAAAAAAATAGGAATTTACAATCAAGAAAAATGCGAATGCGGAAAAGCCCAGTAAAGGCAGAGTCATGTTTACTAACCTCCAGGGCTATTTTTGGGCAGGAACGCACAGGAACGGAGGTCCGGCTGGCTCCCGAGTTGCCCACGCCCAGCAGGAACTCATTAGCATAATAGGCCACACCCAACAGCAGGAACTCTTTAGGATTGGCTACATTAGGGGTGTGTGGCCTAACATGCAAAGGAGCTCCTGCTACAAAAAGGCCCTGAGTTTTGACAACAAACAAGGTAAACAGAATAAGAAGGGGAAAAGGTGGGTGTGGCTGGATGACCACACTTCTGGTAACATGGGGGTGTGGCCTAATGTGCTAATAAGCAGTGCTATCAGGGTGTGGACTAATATGCTAATGAGTTTTGCTGTTGGGTGTGGCCTATTATGCTAATGAGTTCCTGCTGGGCTTTTTCTACAAAAAGAGCCCTGCTTAACCTCCATTCATCCACAGCTGATTTCCAGCTGGGCAGATGAGCTACAAGTCCACTCACCTTAAATTCTTGCAATAGGACAGGGCGGTGCTCTCAACCTTGGCCTTGACTAGCGTCCCTTCCCCACTTGCAGCTAATGAAGAAAGTGAATGACGCCTGTCCCAACATCACACGGATCTACAGCATCGGGAAGAGCTACCGGGGTTTGAAAATGTACGTCATGGAGATATCCGATAACCCCGGGCACCACGAAGTAGGTGAGCGCCTGCTGCCGGACTCTCTCTCCAAGAATAAGAGCTCGTGAATAAGAACTCGGCCATAGATCGGCAATGGGAGATGGGAGATGGAGACTGGGTTCAAGGTCGCGGAGAGTGGTTTTCAGGAGGGTCCCTGGAACTGGGAGGCCCCCTGCTTCTCTACACGGGCGACATTAGAGATGGGAAATGTGCAATTGGGTGTGCTCATTGGGATGGCTCCCACAATGCCGCTACCGGCAGTGCCCTTCCCTGACACAAGTCGGAAGCAAAGACCCCTTGCGCAGGGGATAGGGGCTGATATTGTAGATATTATGGCATTGGAAAAGGTGCAGAAAAGGGCAACTAAAACGATTAAGGGGATGGGACGCCTTCCCTATGAAGGAAGGCTGAAGAGGTTAAGGCCCTTTAACTTGGACTGCTGTAACGCTCTCTACATGGGGCTGCCTTTGTCGCAAATCCGGAAGCTGCAGCTAGAGAAGAATGCGGCGGCCAGGCTGCTGATGGGTCTCCCTAGGCAGGACCCTAGAAGGCCTGTCCTGAAAGCGCCGCACTGGCTGCCAATAGCGTACCGGGTTCGCTTCAAAGTGCTGGTTCTTACCTTTAAAGCCCTCTATGGCCAGGGTCCGACATACCTGAGGGACCGCCTTTCCCCATATGTTCCCCCAAAGGGCACTACGGTCGGGGACTCAACATCGACTGGTAACCCCAGGTCGCAAAGATATTAAATTTGCTGTCACCAGGGCCAGGGCGTTTTCGGTGGCGGCTCCTAGCTGGTGGAATGAGCTCCCGGAGGAGATCCGGG
>NW_015160366.1:31459-52959 GCF_001447785.1 Gekko japonicus
AGGCAGGCAATCAAGCCACTTCTCTGAACGTCCTCCGTGCCCCACTAAGAGTCGCTAGAGGTCGCCATGACTTCCAGGCATGGACACACACACACACACAAATTCAAAAATACCGCAATAAAAGAATTTCTGGGCACTTGATGAAATTGATGAGCAGTAAAAGGAAGCACCTCTTCACCCAAAGAGTGAAGAACACATGGAATTCACTGCCACAGGAGGTGGCGGCGGCTACAAGATTGGGCAGTTCACGAGGGGACTGGATAAGCATATGGAGCAGAGGTCCATCGGTGGCTTTTAGCCACAAGGTATAGAGGGAACACTCTGTCTGGGGCAGTGATGCTCTGTGTTCTTGGTGCTTGGGGGACAACAGCGGGAGGGCTTCTGGAGTTCTGGCCCTGCTGGTGGACCTCCTGATGGCCCCTGGGCTTTGGCCACTGTGTGACACAGAGTGTTGGACTGGATAGGCCATTGGCCTGAACCAACATGGCTTTGGTGCTTGGGGGCCCACAGTGGGAGGACTTCTGGAGTTCTGGCCCCACTGGTGGACCTCCTGATGGCCCCTGGGTTTTGGCTACTGTGTGAGACAGAGCATTGGACTGAATGGGCCATTGGCCTGATCCAGCATAGCTTCTCTTATGTTCTTATGTCTGGGGCAGTGATGCTCTGTATTCTAGGTGCTTGGGGGGGCACAGTGGGAGGGCCTCTGGAGGTCTTGGCCTGCTGGTGGATCTCCTGATGGCCCCTGGGTTTTGGCCACTGTGTGACACAGAGCGTTGGACGGCATGGGCCATTGGCCTGATCCAGCATGGCTTCTCAAGTTCTTATGAAATAATGCCAACCTTCAGTTGAGGTCTGGGGTCCTCCCAGAATTTCACCCTATATCCAGACTACAGAGATCAGTCCCCCTGGGCGAAATGGCAGTGTTGGAGAACGGACTCTATGGCATTATACCTCGCTGAGATCCCTCCCCTTCCCAAACCCCACCCTCCTCAGGCTCCTCCCCTAAATCTCCAGGGATTTCACAACCTGGGGTTGGCAACCCTAAATAGAACAGATCAAATAGAACAGATCAAATAGAACAAATATTAGGTGCGGCTCCTTGGTCAAATGCCTGGTGGAAGAGCTCCGTCTTGCAGGCCCTGGGGAACTGTAAAAGATCCCGCAGGGCCCTAGCGTCTTCCGGGAGCTCATTCTACCAGCGCGGAGCCACCACTGAGAAGGCCCTGGCCCTGGTCGTAGCTAAATCCAAACAAAACAGACCTCCCAGTAATCACACAGCCAAGGAAACAAAACAAAACTGGGGCCAATATAGAACCAATAATACACTCTAAAACATGAGTAGTATGCTGAATACAATTGCTTTATACTAGATAGTTACTATAAAGTATACAAAATTTCCCCAAATATTTACAACAATAAGAATACAATAGAATGTCAGTGGCTGCCAACAGCCTCAAGATAACAGTGGAATTCCTAAACAGTTACTGTTGGCAGTCAAAAAAGTATAAGGCTTAATGAGCTAAAAGCTACTGGAGCTTGACGAAGCAGCCGGCTTACACTTGGTTTCGTCTAGTGACTTCCTCATAAGCAGCTTAACTGATGTTGTATATAAGTTTTCTTAATATGTGTATTTTCCTGGTTTTTAAGATACTTCTCTAGAGTTGCTACCTTTAATATAGGGACTAGCCCTTATTTCCTTGGACCATATCTCCTATGGGACCTGTCCTTGATACTCATGTTTTAGAGTGTATTATTGGTTCTATATTGGCCCCAGTTTTGTATTGTTTCCTTGGCCTGGTCGTAGCTAGCCTGGCATCTTTGGGACTCGGGAGGGCCAGACGGTTTTCAGACCCTGAACCCAATGCTCTCTAGGGAACATGTGGGGACAGGCGGTCCCTCAGGTATGTAGGCCCCTGACCATAAAGGGCTTTAAAGCTGAGATTTTACTTTGGCCTGTTGTGGCCAACAACTTCTTTCTACCTTGGAAGGCGGGGGGAAATCTCGCATCTGGGGGTGTCAGTTTCAATAGGAGTAATCCTCACCCCAGTCTCAACTGGAGACCTGCAAGGTAGCCAACCTCCAGGTCGGGGCCGGAGAACTCTCAGAATTCCCACTGATATCCTGACTACAGAGGTCAGTGCCCCTGGTGAAAATGGCTGCTTTGGAGGGTGGACTCTATGGCATTATGGCCCATGGTGGTCCCTCCAAACCCCGCCCTCTAGAGACTCCACCCCCAAATCTCCAGGAATTCCCCACCCCAAAGTTGGCATCCCCAGGCTTTGCACAATTGCAATTTAACTCTTAAAACAATGCAGGGATATCCAGTCACGAATCTCTCAGCATCTCATGTATTTCAGCCTTCCAAAGTAATGCACGGTCGGTCCTACTTGTTTCAGGGATTTTCAAAGTGACTACTTCAAAAATAAGTGAGGGCATCTGAGCATATGCAAAGTTCGTTTCCTTCACAGCCTGAAAGAAGTAGGATGCATCTGGGAGGACCCCTCTCCGGTGCCTCTCCCTTTTCAGGGATTAAGCCCAGCCTGTTTGGGGTTTGGGGGGTGCCAACAGAACGTTCCCTCTAAGCTGAGTTAGTGTGAGCCAGCTCACGGTTCTTTAGCCTCCGGCTCACACATTTTTGCCTTCGCTCAGGAAGGAGGGCTCCAGAGCAAACTGATTTATGCAGTAGCCAAATGGCTCGCTCACAACCTTAATGCCGGTAGCTCACAAAGTAGAATTTTTGCTCACAAGACTCCACAGCTTAGAGGGAAAGCCGCCCTGACGCTCTCTCATTGGCCACCTGCAGGGGAGCCCGAGTTCCGCTACGTGGCCGGGATGCACGGGAACGAGGCGCTGGGCCGGGAGCTGCTGCTCAACCTGATGGAGTACCTGTGCCAGGAGTTCCGACGGGGCGACCCCCGTGTCGTCCGGCTCGTGACCGAGACCCGCATCCACCTACTGCCCTCCATGAACCCAGATGGCTACGAGACGGCCTACAAGCTGGTGGGTGGCGTGGGGGCACCAGAGGTTCCGTGGAAGGGGGCTGGCTGCCGCTCAGTGGCAGAACCTCTGCTCAGAGAGCCAGCTTGGTGTCGTGGTGAAGAGCGCGGACTCTAATCTGGGAGAACCGGGTTTGATTCCCCACTCCTCTTCCACATGCAGCTGCTGGTGTGACTTTGGGTCAGTCACAAGTTCTCTCAGAGCTGTTCTCTCAAGAGCGTTCCTCTAAAGAGCTCTCTCAGCCCCGCCTACCTCCCAGGGTGTCTGTTGTGGGGAGGGGAAGGGAAAGGAGCTTGTGAGACGCTCTGAGACTCCTTTGGGTAGTGAAGGGTGGGATATAAATCCAATCTCTTCTCTTCTTCTTCTACCTCACAGGGTGTCTGTTGTGGGGAGGGGAAGGGAAAGGAGATTGTAAGCCGCTCTGAGACTCCTTTGGGTAGTGAAGGGCGGGGTATAAATCCAATCTCTTCTCTTCTTCTTCTTCTACCTCACAGGGTGTCTGTTGTGGGGAGGGGAAGGGAAAGGAGATTGTAAGCCGCTCTGAGACTCCTTTGGGTAGTGAAGGGCGGGGTATAAATCCAATCTCTTCTCTTCTTCTTCTTCTACCTCACAGGGTGTCTGTTGTGGGGAGGGGAAGGGAAAGGAGTTTGTAAGCCGCTCTGAGAGTCCTTTGGGTAGTGAAGGGCGGGGCATAAATCCAATCTCCTCCTCCTCCTTCCTCTCTCTTTCTCTCAGCCCGACCTACCTCATAGGGTTGTTGTTGACATATTGGGATAAAACAAGGGGGAGTTGTGTACACTGCCATGAGATCCAGGGAAGAAGGTGTGAGGTAAAAGACAAAATGGATTTTCTTTTGTCCCCCCCGGCAGGGCTCGGAGCTGTCCGGCTGGGCCATGGGCCGGTGGACTTACGAAGGCTTCGACCTCAACCACAACTTTGCGGACCTCAACACGGCCCTGTGGGATGCGGAGGACAACGAGCTGGTGCCCCACAAGTTCCCCAACCATTACATCCCCATTCCGGAGTACTACACCTTCCCCAATGCGACAGTAGGCGTCTTTACCGCCACGCGGGGTCAGACTCGGGTGGGGGAGCCCGGGGAGGGCCAGGGACCCCCCTGGGGTACAACGCCAAAGATTCCGCCCTCCAAAGCAGCCATTTTCTCCAGGGGGACTGATCTCTGTAGTCTGGAGATGGGCTGTAATTCCAGGGGACCCCCAGGCCCCCCTGGAGGCTGACATCCCTATCCACAACCCACAAGCCCCCGCTCACTCCTGCCACAACTGTATTATTATTTATTGATTATTTATGAATTGCCCAACCCCTGCTTCTGCAGGGCTCTGGGCAACGTACAACCACAAATAAAACAAGATAACATCAGTTAGAACATCAGTAAAGGGAAATGGTTTCCCTTCCGCAAAAGCCAGTCGAGTCCGACTCTAGGGTTGCGGTGCTCATCTCCGTTTCCAAGCCGAAGAGCCGGTGCTGTCCGAAAACGTTTCTGTGGCCATGTGGCCGGCATGACTAGATGCTGAGGTGCACAGAACGCTGTTACCTTCCCACCGAAGCAGTACCTATTTATCTATTTGCAGTTTCTTGCTTTCGAACTGCTAGGTTGGCAGGAGCTGGGACCGGAGACGGGAGGTCTGTCATGCGGCACCCGGGTCTTGAACTGCTGAGTTACAGACCTTCCAGCCTGCAGTTCAGCGTCTTAACCACTTGAGCCACCGCAGCTCAGTTAAAATATTAGTAGAACATTAAAGACAATCCGATGGCGAATACCCAATCCCCATTCCAACTCCCCCTGCTGGCTACTTCATGGATGGGGGGGGGGAAGAGGGCAAAATCAGGGGTCATTTAATAGATAAAGAGGTGCAGGAGCTCATTAGCATAACTTATTTGCATATGCCACACCCCTTGATATCACCGGAAGTGTGTCAGAAGGCAACACCCACTGCAACTTACCTGGCTGCTTCTTGCTCTGACTGAGGGCTGCTGGGAGCAGGGGGTGGGGCTAGTTGCATGTGCCCGCCCCCTTGGCTCTTTACTGCCGGGGCACCGCTCCTGTGCGCTCCTGCAGGAAATGACCCCTGGGCAAAATAGATGTAAACAACAGAGAACAGAGACCCAGAAAAGATACTGGCCCACCACACACACCCCATGTTGCAGTCCCATCTAGGAGGGGGTGATGAAGCCCCAGGTATTCGCCAAGACACAGTGGGGGGGTCCCACGGCCCTGCCCCGGTTCTCCGAACCCCAGTTGCCTCTCTTCCGTCCCCCCACTTGTAGGTCGCCCCCGAAACCCGGGCTGTCATCAGCTGGATGCAACGCTACCCTTTCGTGCTCAGCGCCAACTTGCACGGGGGCGAGCTGGTGGTGACGTACCCCTTCGACATGACCCGCACGTACTGGAAGGCCCAGGAGCTGACCCCCACGGCCGACGACGCCGTCTTCCGCTGGCTGGCCACCGTCTACGCCACCTCCAACCTGGTCATGCTGGAGGATGACCGGCGGCTCTGCCATTACGACGACTTCATGCGGGAGGGGAACATCATCAACGGCGCCAACTGGCACACCGTGGCCGGAAGTAGGTGGACGGTGGGGTGGGGCAAGCGGTCGGCCTGGAAATCCTTACAGGGATTAATGGGGCTGTTCTTATTGGGGAGGTTGGAGAGATGGTGTGGCGTGGTGGGCAGAGCGGCCAACTAGGGCTCTGGGCGACCCAAGATCGAAACCGGGGCAGCCTCCGAATGCAGCTGCCGGTGTGACCGTGGGTCTGTCCCAAGTTCTCTCGGAGCTGTTCTCTCAGGAGCAGTCCTCGAAAGAGCTCTCTCAGCCCCATCGACCTCACAGGGTGTCTGTTGTGGGGCGGGGAAGGGAAAGGAGACTGTAAGCCGCTCTGAGACTTTGAGTGAAGGGTGGGGTATAAATCCAGTCTCCTCCTCCCCCCTTGTGCATCTACATGGGGTTGGAGCACCTTCCGGCCTCCTTTCTCAGGCCGCTGTTCCATGCAGGCAAGCACCTTCGCAGGAAATTGTCCAGCACAATAACCAGCACGCAGAATCCGTGTTGATTCCTGCAACGTTTTTAAAAATCTGCACAGCAGAATCGGCGTTGCTGTCAGATGGCCACCTAGCCTCTGTTTGAAAAACTCCCAAGGAGTCATGAAGTTGCGAAATTCTCTACCGGTGGCTGTTGCCATGGCCGCAAGTGTGGATGGCTTTAAAAAGGGAGCCTCCATATTCAGGGGCAGTGCTAGGAGGCAACGTCAAGGGAAGACCTCAGCCTCTGTGCCCTGCTTGATTGGCTACTGCGGGAAACAGGACGCTGGACTAGATGGACCACTGCTCTGATCCAGCAGGGCTGTTCTGATTTTTTTAAAGGAGTCCATTGTGAAGACTGTAAAAATGCAACATTGTACCTAGATCAGAATTAAAGGTAAAGGTTTCCCTTGCTCGAAAGCCAGTCGAATCCGACTCTAGGGTTGCGGTGCTCATCTCCGTTTCCAAGCCAAAGAGCCAGCGCTGTCCGAAGACGTCTCCGTGGTCATCGGGCTGGCATGACTAAACGTTGAGGCGCATGAATGCTGTTACCTTCCCACCGAAGTGGTACCTATTTATCTACTTGCAGTTTCTCGCTTTCAAACTGCTAGGTTGGCAGGAGCTGGGGCCAGAGATGGGAGCTCACTCCGTCACGTGGCACACTCGGGTCTCAAACTGCCGAACGACAGACCTTCCGGTCTGCAGTTCAGCGTCTTAACCTCTGTGGCCCTCAGATCAGAATTAGTAAAGGTAAAGGTTCCCTTGCTCGAAAGCCAGTCGAATCCGACTCTAGGGTTGCGGTGCTCATCTCCGTTTCAAAGCCGAAGAGCCAGCGCTGTCCGAAGACGTTTCCGTGGTCATGTGGCCGGCATGACTGAACACGGAACGCTGTTCCCTTCCCACCGAAGTGGTACCTATTTATCTACTGCAATTTCTTGCTTTCGAACTGCTAGGTTGGCAGGAGAGATCAGAATTACCAGGACTTTAATCAGAATCTTTGTAGCGTATTAAACCAAGGTCACTGTGTGCAGTTACGGTGCATCCCCTCTTTCCCAAGAGTATTTCCGAAATGCATAAAGAAGTAAGCATTCCTTAAAATAAGGAACACGTGGCCAGCTTTCTTGGGATCAGCAGAGGGGGGGTGACCCGGGAGGGGCTCTCGAGGGCTGCCGTTCATGGCGTTAGTGCCCCCTCCTGGCCAACTCGGGTCTTGCATCTCTCTGCAGGCATGAATGACTTCAGCTACCTTCACACCAACTGCTTCGAGGTCACCATCGAGTTGTCCTGCGACAAATTCCCGCATGAGTCGGAGCTGCCCCAAGAGTGGGAGAACAACAAGGAATCCTTGCTGGTCTACATGGAACAGGTCCGAGGGGGCTCTGCCGACGATGCGACCGGGGAGGGCAGGATTGGAGCACTGAAGGATGCATTTCTTCCACAGAATCTCTCCCGTTTTCGATCATAACTAAATAACATCCAGCCCATTTGGTGTTGTGGTTAAGTGCGCGGACTCTAATCTGGGAGAACTGTGTTTGATTCCCCACTCCTCCTCCACTTGCAGCTGCTGGATGACCTTGGGCAAGCCATAGTTCTCTCAGAGCTGTTCTTGGAAAAGAGCCCCACCTTCCTCTCACAGGGTGTCTGTTGTGGGGAGGGGGAAGAGAAAGGAGTTTGTAAGTCGCTCTGAGATTCCTTTGGGTACGGGGTATAAATCCAATCTCCTCCTCTCCTCTTTTGGCCATCGTGGGACCAGGTTCAATGCTGTGCCACTCCTGAACTGGCCGGACCAATGCTGAATAGTTGGCAAGGCTGCTGAGCCCAGATTCTGCCCTGGTTTTTGTTGTTGTTGTTCAGTCGCAAAGTCGAGTCCAACTCTTCGCGACCCCATGGACCAGATCACGCCAGGCCCTCCTGTCTTCCGCCGTCCTCCGGAGTTGGCTCAATTTCATGTTTGTTGCATCTATGACACTGTCTGACCATCTCATCCTTTACCGTCCCCGTCTTCTTTGACCTTCAATCTTTCCCAGCATCAGGGTCTTCTCCAGTGAGTGCTCCCTTCTCATTGGGTGGCCAAAGTATTTGAGCTTCAGTTCATCCCAGCTGGGTGTTTCCCCCGTTCTTCATATGTGGCGATAGACTCTTAAGGGCAATAGCGGCACGGTTATCAGTGTTGTGGCGCAGATCTGTCCTTCCTCTGGCTGAACTGTAAACACGGCAAGGGTAGCTTTTGAAGTTGACTAGTGTGGCGTATCTCCATTGGTCCCTCAAGGTCAGTATTGTCTACTCAGACTGGCAGCAGCTCTCCGGCATTTCCCACTAGAGGTCTTTCATGTCACCTTTTTAACTGGAGAGGCCAGGGATTGAACCTGGAACCTGCTGCATGCCAAGCAGATGTTCTACCGCTGAGCCATAGCCCCTCTTTACAGCTCTCCAGGGCCTCAGGCTGAATTCTTCCACAGCACCTTCTACCTGGTCCCTTTTTTAACTGGAGAGGCCGGGGATTGAACCTGGGACCTGCTGCATGCCAAGCAGATGCTCAGCCACTGAGCCAGGCAATGAGAAGCGTTGAACGGAGGGGAGAAACAGAGGAATTGGGTAGTGGATGATGCTTTATTTGAGTTCTTTGCGATGCCCTGGGTGCACATCTCTTTCAGTGTGTTGTGCTGTCTCTTTCAAGAGAGCCACTAACTGTGCCTGTTTTTTTCCAAGTGGGTGAGTGATTTGGCTACTGCATGAGTTAGCTTGCTCTGGAGCCCTCCTTCCTGAGCTGAGACAAAAATGTGTGAGCTGGAGGCTAAAAAACTGTGAGCTAGCTCACAATAACTCAGCCTAGAGGGAACACTGGTGCACATCTTTCAGTGTGTTGTGCGGTCTCTTTCAAGAGAGCCACTAACTGTGCCTGTTTTTTTCCAGGTCCGCAGGGGCATTAAGGGCATTGTCCGAGACAAAGACACAGAACAAGGAATCGCAGATGCCATCATTTCTGTGGATGGCATCAATCATGACATCCGGACAGGTATAGCAACTCTTGAGGGCAACTGACCAGTGCTCATCGGCATACTCTCCAGGCAGCCAGTGTGGCATAGTGCCTAAACCAGTGGTGGCGAAGCTATGGCACTCAGAGCCCTCTCTGTGGGCACATGTGCCATCGCCCCAGCCAGGCCCAGACCATCATGAAAGTGTCGAATTCTCTGCCAAATAATTTTAAGTCAATGAAAGCATTTGGGATTGCGTTCCTTACTTTGTTTGGATCCTCTTAAGTTAATGTGTGAGTAGCTTTTTTTAAAAAGTAAAACCTCAGTATTCAGGTTAAATTGCCGTGTTGGCACTTTGCGATAAATAAGTGGGTTTTGGGAAGCAGTTTGGGCACGCGGTCTCTAAAAGGTTCGCCATCACTGGCCTAAACTGTCCAGCTTGGATCTGGGAGACCCAGGTTCGAATCCCTCACTCTGCCCTGCGCCTAACTGGGTGACCCTGGGCAAATCACAGTCTCTCAGCCTATGCTACCTGCAGGGATAAAAGGGGAAGAGTCATGTACGGCACTGTTTGTTCCTCGGAGGAAGACTGGGATGAAAATGCCTACATCACTCTGCCCTTCGCCTAACTGGGTGACCCTGGGCAAATCACAGTCTCTCAGCAGGGATAAAAGGGGAAGAACCATGTATGGCACTGTTTGTTCCCCGGAGGAAGACTGGGATGAAAATGCCTACATACCAATGAGCTCTGGCCTGAGGATGTCATGACGGCCATAGGAATAAACAGCTTGAAAAGGGGATTCAGGTACCGTAGATTCATGGAGGAGAAGTCTATCTGTGGCTACTGGCCATGGTGGCTGAGGGGAACCTCCACATTCAGAGGCACAAATTCTGTGAATCCCAAAGCCACGAGGTAACATCCAGGGAAGGACTCGGCCTCTCTGCTCCGCTGTTGGCCCTCCAGAGGAACTGGTTGGCCACTGTGGGAGACAGGAGGCTGGACCAGATCGACCCTCCCTGGTCTGATCCAGCAGGGCTCTTCTGATGTTCCTATCAGGGGAAGGCCTCGGCCTCTCTGCCCTGTTGTTGGCCCTCCAGAGGAACTGGTTGGCTACCGTGTGAGACCGGATGCTGGACTGGATGGACCTTCGCTGGTCTGATCCAGCAGGGCTCTTCTGAGGTTGTTAACAGGGGAAGGCCTCAGCCTCTCTGCCCTCTTGTTGGCCCTGCAGAGGAACTGGCTGGCCCCTGTGTGAGACGGGATGCTGGACTGGATGGCCCCTCCCTGGTCTGATCCAGCAGGGCTCTTCTTACATCCTTAAATTCAGCTCCTGAGCCACATTTGGGTTAATGGCACGTTTGAGTCAGAAAATGGCAACAGGCATGCGGTTGCACAACCCCCACTCGTAGCTATGGGACTTCCTAGTGAGAAAGAATTCTGTTTTTATTCATGGATTGCAGGGTCCAACCCACTATCTGAATTAGGGTTGCCAGCCTCCAGGTGGTGGCTGGAGATCTCCTGGGATTACAACTGATCCCCAGGCGACAGAGGTCAGTTCCCCTGGAGAAAATGGTCACTTTCGAAGGTGGATTCTACGGCATTCTAAGAAGAGAAGAGATTGGGTTTATACCCCGCCCTCCACTCGGAGTCTCAGAGAGGCTTACAAACTCCTTCCCCTTTCCCTCCCCACAACAGATACCCTGTGAGGTAGGCGGGGCTGAGAGAGCTCTCCCGAGAACTACCCTTGAGAGAACCGAGAACTTGTGACTGACCCAAGGTCACACCAGCAGCCGCATGGGGAGGAGCGGGGAATCGAACCCGGTTCTCCCAGATTAGAGTCCGCGCACTTAACCACGACACCAAAACTGGCTCTACCCCATTGAAGCCCCTCCCCAAACTCCTCCCTCTACCCAGGCTCCAACCCACCCACCCCCCAAATCTCCAGGTATTTCCCAACGCAGAACCCAAAGCAGGGTTGCCAGGTCCCCCTGGGTCACTGGCAGGGGATGGGGGGTTCAGGGTTGCCAGATCCAGGTGGGGGAACTCCTGGAGATTTGGGGGTGGAGCCTGCGAAGGAACCTCAGCTTGGGATACTGCCGTAGAGTCCACCCTCCAAAGCATTATTTTATTTATTATTTGTATTTACATCCAATGCTCCCTCTAAGCCATGGAGTCTCGTGAGCAGAAATTCTACTTTGTGAGCTCCTGGCATTACAGTTGTGAGCAAGCGATTTGGCTGCTGCATAAATGAGTCTGCTCTGGAGCCCTCCTTCCTGAGGAGATTAAAATGTGTGAGTCGGAGGCTAAATAACTGTGAGCTAGCTCACACTGACTCAGCTTAGAGGGAACACTGTTTACATCCCGGGCTCAGGGCGGGTGACATCATTTGTAATAAATACAGTCAGCATTTAAAATTTAAAACAACACAAAACATTAAAATTAGTAGTTAACAGCTAAAACAAAGCTTCGGCCGGCTAGAAAGGGTTCTGGCCAGTGTTCCCTCTAAGCTGAGTAAGTGTGAGCTAGCTCACAGTTTTTTAGCCTCCGACTCACACATTTTAATCTCGGCTCAGGAAGGAGGGCTCCAGAGCAGACTCATTTATGCAGCAGCCAAATCGCTCGCTCACAACTGTAATGCCAGGAGCTCACAAAGTAGAATTTCTGCTCACGAGACTCCACGGCTTAGAGGGAGCATTGGATGTAAATACAAATAATAAATAAAATAATGCTTTGGAGGGTGGACTCTACGGCAGTATCCCAAGCTGAGGTTCCTTCGCAGGCTCCACCCCCAAATCTCCAGGAGTTCCCCCACCTGGATCTGGCAACCCTGACCCCCCCATCCCCTGCCAGTGACCCAGGGGGACCTGGCAACCCTGCTTTGGGTTCTGCGTTGGGAAATACCTGGAGATTTGGGGGGTGGGGGTGGAGCCTGGGTAGAGGGAGGAGTTTGGGGAGGGGCTTCAATGGGGTAGAGCCAGTTTTGGTGTCGTGGTTAAGTGCGCGGACTCTAATCTGGGAGAACCGGGTTCGATTCCCCGCTCCTCCCCATGCGGCTGCTGGTGTGACCTTGGGTCAGTCACAAGTTCTCGGTTCTCTCAAGGGTAGTTCTCGGGAGAGCTCTCTCAGCCCCGCCTACCTCACAGGGTATCTGTTGTGGGGAGGGAAAGGGGAAGGAGTTTGTAAGCCTCTCTGAGACTCCGAGTGGAGGGCGGGGTATAAACCCAATCTCTTCTCTTCTTAGAATGCCGTAGAATCCACCTTCGAAAGTGACCATTTTCTCCAGGGGAACTGACCTCTGTCGCCTGGGGATCAGTTGTAATCCCAGGAGATCTCCAGCCACCACCTGGAGGCTGGCAACCCTAATTCAGATAGTGGGTTGGACCCTGCAGTCCATGAATAAAAACAGAACTCTTTCTCACTAGGAAGTCCCATTGCTATGAGTGGGGGTTGTGCAACCGCATGCCTGTTGCCATTTTCTGACTCAAACGCGCCATTAACCCAAATGTGGCTCAGGAGCTGAATTTAAGGATGTAAGAAGAGCCCTGCTGGATCAGACCAGGGAGGGGCCATCCAGTCCAGCATCCCGTCTCACACAGGGGCCAGCCAGTTCCTCTGCAGGGCCAACAAGAGTTTTTTTTAAAAAAAGGAACTGATCTCTGCAGTCTGGGGATGAGTTGTCGTCCCAGGGGATCCCCAGGCCCCACCTGAAGGCTGGCGTCCCTAGCCTGAAGACGTTTCACACCGCTGAACTCTCTTTTTCCTTGCCTCCCCGGCAGCTTTCGACGGGGACTACTGGCGAACCCCGGCGAGTACGACGTCACGGCGGCGGCCGAGGGCTATCACTCCGTCACCCGGAGCTGCCGCGTCTCCTACGAGGACAACCCCACCATCTGCGACTTCCGCCTGACCAAGACCCCCAAGCAGCGGCTGAGGGAGATCCTGGCCAAGGGGGGAAAGATCCCCAAGGACCTTGCCCTGCGCCTCCGTCTGCTGCGGCTGCGTAAACTGCGGTCCCAGCGGAGGGCCCAGTGAGGGGGGGGCGTTTCCACAGATTTCGACGATCCTGGCAACCCCTCGACCCCCCCGCCCCACGCCGTCTCTCTTAAGCCTCTTCCTTCCTCACGCGAGACTTTACGGTTCCATGTCAGGGGTCCCCCGCCTTTGGGACTCTGACACGGTGAGAGGAGCGCAGGCACAAAATGGCTGCCACCGGAGGCGGAGCTAGCCACAAAATGGCCGCCCCGGCTTACCTTCAGTCACAGAGTGACGATCTTTGTGCCGTGGTGGCAGCTGCTGCCAAAGCAACGTTTTTTTAAAAAATCTGTGCAGCCGATCATATCTCCTGTGGCCAATCAGAAGCTTTAGGGGGCAAAGCCCCACCCGGCCCCACCCACGTTCTAAAAATAATTGGTGGGTGTCAGGAAAGGTTTCGGTGGGTGCTGCAGGTACCGCATTGGAGACCCCTGTTCTAGGTATCGGGTGGGCGTTCTCAGCCCTTAACATCCGTGTTACTTAAGGGAGAAAAAAGTACATATATAATTTCTAGTTGAGGGGGAAATACATCAGGTCCTAATAAACCCACAACACAATCAAGGGCTGAAGAGCCCTTAAAGGTCCAGTGCTGCCATCTTCAGCCACCCCACGACACTAAGATTGGTGCTCGTGGCTTCCAACAGGTATGTGGGGTCCCATGCCTGCAGGCAGGTTTCCGTACCATTGATTCTGAAAACTGGATTTTGTGTGCACCTCCCTCTAGCTCTTTGGGGCTGTGGTCAGAGCCGGTTTGGTGTAGTGGTTAGGAGCACGGACTCTAATCTGGGAGAACCGGGCTCGATTCCCCACTCCTCCACGTGCAGCCGGCTGGGTGACCTTGGGTCAGTCCCAAGTTCTCTCAGAGCTGTTCTCTCACGAGCAGTCCTCGAGAGAGCTCTCTCAGCCCCACCCGCCTCACAGGGTGTCTGTTGTGGGGAGAGGAAGGGAAAGGAGATTGTAAGACGCTCTGAGACTAAACAGTGAAGGGCGGGGTAGATCTCCAGTCTCTTCTTCTCGCTTCTCTGTGCTCGCTCTCCTGTCTGCCTTCGTGGCTCGCTTTCCATTTCTGAGAAATACGGAGCCGGAACCGTTGGCAGACATTTCCTCCATCCCAAGAAGAGGTGGGACGGAGCTGAATGCTACAACACATCTGTGTTCGTCTCAGAGGTGGTGGGCCACCAATTCCAAAAGCGGCGACGTCCGGGAACGAGGCAAGAGGCAGGCTGTGCCTTTGGAATGAGCATGTTATACAACATCACTTTATACATCACCTAGCATTACTTTCTTGTAGGGTTGCCAACTCTGGCCGGGAAGATTCCTGGAGATTGCTGGGCACAGCCTGTGGAGGGGGGATTTGGGGAGGGGCTTCCACCTAGAATCCAAGGCATTCCATAGAGTCTTCCCCCCTGAAGGCGCCATTTTCTCCCGTGGGGCTGCCGTCTATAGCCTGTAAATAAGTTTCCATTCCGGGAGATCTCCGGGCCGCGCCTGGAGGTTAGCAACCCTGCATCCTTGAGCCCGAGGGCCAGGAAAGGGGGCTGTGGGACTAAGAGACGCAACTCTCCTGTGCCAACAGGCCAGCCCTGGCTGGAACGCACACACGGCAAGCAGTCATGATGTGGGGTGGGCATCATGCCCCGACTGTAGGGGCAATCCCCCCCCCCCGGAGCCGCTCTAAGACAAATGCTGGCATTGAAGCGCCCTTGCTAGCCAAGGGGCCGTTCAGACGGAAAGAGATCAAATAAACTTTTTGCTATTTAACCTTCCGCACTCTGCCTGGGCTGCAGTCATGTTTTCCCATAAAGACTACGCATTTCAAACAAGTAAGGCCGGGCTGCCAAAGAGGAGTCGTGTGGCTCAGTGGTACAGCCTCCGTTTGGCATGCCGAAGGTCCCCGGTTCAATCCCCGGAAGCTCAAGCTAAAAAGGACCAGGCAGGAGGTGATGTGAAAGACCTCTGCCTGAGACCCTGGAGACCAGCTGCGGTCTAAGCAGACAGCACTGACCTCAATGTACAGATGGTCTGATTCAGCATAGAGCAGCTTCAGATGTTATAGAATCTCACAGAGTCGGAATGGGCCTTAGAGGCCATCTAGTCCAACCCCCTGCCCGATGCAGGACCGGTGATGTCAGGGGGTGTAGAAAAAGAGGTGCAGGAGCTCATTAGCATAACTTATTTGCATATGCCACCCCCCCCGACATCACCGGAAGTGTGTCAGAAGGCAACCCCCACCACTCAGGCTCCACTGGACTGTTTTGGATTGCTAGCTATGGGGGGGGGGATGTGCAGATGTGTCCTCGCAGAGGAGGGAGAGCTTGTACCTGAATAAAACTTGGTCTTAAAGGTGCCACTGGACTGTTTTGGGCTGGGGGGCTCTGCAGCTTACCTGGCTGCTTCTTGCTCTGACTGAGGGCTGCTGGGAGCAGGGGGTGGGGCTTGTTGCATGTGCCCGCCCCCTGGGCTCTTTACTGCCGGAGCTCCGCTCCTGTGCGCTCCTGCAGGAAATGGCCCCTGAACAGGACCCATAAATAAGTGCCAAGAGGTCCGGCATGAAACACTAAGGCCCTTCCTTAACAGTCCGGTGTATGAAGTGAAGGAGTCCTTTAAGTATCGACTGGATGCCTACTTCTCGTAGATATTATAGTTGTAGTTCCTGGGTTGGACTAGATGACCCTGGTGCTCCCATCCGGCTCTGGGGACCCAAAGCGGCCCACCTCATTCTCTTCTCCATTTTATCCTCACAACAACCCTGTGAGGCAGGTTAGGCTGAGAGAGTGTGACTGGCCCAAGGTCACACAGCGAGCCTCCGCGGTGTGACCGGGGATTCGAACCTTGGTCTCCCAGATAAAGTCCGACGCGCTTTCCTGCTATTCCACTGAACTTGTGGCACACGAGTGGGACGGCCCTTCAGGAGAACCCCTGTGCTCAAAGTGAAAGAGCTCCAGGAATCAGGAGTCCAGGACAGGGAGGGGCCCAAGGACAGCCGGGGCCTAGAGGTCACAGCGGACTGGGCTGTTAGAAGACCTAAGGGGGGCCTCGTCAGATCTCAGAAGCTAAGCAGGGCTGACCCTGGCGAGTATTTGGAAGGGAGGCCTCCACAGAGTACCAGAGCTCGGGACGCAGGGGCAGGCAATAGCAAGCCACCTCTCTGAAATATCTGAGCCCTCACTAGGGGTCGCCAGAGGTCAACCATGACTTCCAGGCACACACGCAGGGCTATTTTTGGGCAGGAACGCACAGGAACGGAGTTCCGGCTGGCTCCCGAGTTGGCCACGCCCAGCAGGAACTCATTAGCATAATAGGCCACACCCAACAGCAGAAACTCATTCGGACTGGCTACAATTAGGGGTGTGTGGCCTAACGTGCAAAAAGCCCTGGGTTTTGACAACAAACAAGGTAAAGAGAATAAGAAGCAAAAGGTGGGTGGGGCTGGATGACCACACTTCTGGCAACATGGGGTGTGTGGCCTAATACGCAAATGAGCTGTGCTGTCAGGGGTGTGGCCTATTATGCTAATGAGTTCCTGCTGTTGGGTATGGCCTATTATGCTAATGAGTTCCTGCTGGGCTTTTTCTACAAAAAGAGCCCTGTACACACGTATACATATACATGTAAAGGTAAAGGTTCCCTTGCTCGAAAGCCAGTCGAATCCGACTCTAGGGATGCGGTGCTCATCTCCGTTTCAAAGCCGAAGAGCCGGCGCTGTCCGAAGACGTTTCCGTGGTCATGTGGCCGGCATGACTAAACACCAAGGCGCACGGAACGCTGTTCCCTTCCCACCTACTTGCAATTTCTTGCTTTCAAACTGCTAGGTTGGCAGGAGCTGGAACTAGAGACGGGAGCTCACTCCGTCTCGGGTCTCCATCTGCTGAACTACTGACCTTCCACAGCCTGCAGTTCAGCGTCTTAACCACTTGAGCCACCGCAGCTCCTACATATACATGTACACACACGCAAAAAGAGAGACACAGGGAGAGAGGGAGGATCTAAGAGTGGAACTGCAAGGTGGGAGGAGGGTGGGAGTTGGTGACCCCTCCGTAGCAATCCCTGCTGAGGCTGCTAGCAAAGCCCAAGCCCCCGGAACTCCCCCCACTCGGCCTGTGCAACCCGCACAACACTGAGCCTAGTACTTGTGCATGGGATAGAGAAGGTAGAGAGAGAAGTCCTTTTCTCCCTTTCTCACAATACAAGAATTCGTGGGCACTCCATGAAATGAATGAGCGGTAGGTTTAGAACAGATAAAAAGAAGTCCTTCTTCACCCAACGAGTCATGAACATGTGGAACTCCCTGCCACAGGAAGTGGTGGCAGCTACAAGCACAGCTTCAGGAGGGGATTGGATGAATGTATGGCACAGAGGTTCATGCTTGGCTATGAGCCAAAAGGTATAAAGGGAACACTCTGTCTGGGGCAGGGATGCTGTGAATTCTTGGTGCTTGGGGGGCCACAATGGGAGGGCTTCTGGCATTCTGGCCCTGATGTTGGATCTCCTGATGGCCCCTGGGTTTTGGCCTGGGCATGGTTTTGGACTGGACTGGTTTTGGACTGCACATGGCTTCTTTTATGTTCTTACGTCTGAACATCATTAAGCCAGCAGAGGGGGGGAGAGGGATGGGGTCAGGTAAGGAAAAAATCAAACGAGCTTCGGTTCTCCAGCATCTTCAAAGTATCGTTTATTAAAGAATCCACATTTCTTCAAAAAGCAATGAGCTCTAGGGCCTAGTTTAAGACTGCAGAGCGTCACCTGTTCTTTCCCATTCCCACTCGACAGCCTGCCGGTGGAAAGAGAGCGGGGGGCTCTGAAACGGACGGGAAGTCCACAGGAAAAGGTGCGGGGGGAGTCTTGACGCCCCCCCCCACTTGCTCCGTGCGCCGTACAGCCCGACAAACACAATGTCAGCGGCATACACAGCGGCACACCCGAAGCGCTACCTTGGCTCCGCGCAACGCCGACGGCGCCCCGAATCTCCAGAAAGCGGCTGCGCCAAACAGTGCCAGGATACAGCATGTGCTTCTCGGCAGCGCAGAGCTGCTAGAATTGCGGGCTCCGTCGACAAGACTCACTCACCTCGCTGCGTCCGGGGAATGGCAGCTTCGGGGCGCCCACCACCACATCCGATTCTCCGCTGGCTTGCGGAGCCTTGTCCTCGCCCACTGTTGGGCAGGCGTCGTTCATCCGGCAAGCTCCTCGCAGCATCTCGGATGGGCGGACCACGCGTCTCTGTCCCGCAGCCTGCCTTGACACAGAGTACGCCACGGATGCCTTTCTCCAGGGTCTGAGTTCCACCTGGGTGAGCCGCGTGAGAAAGTCAGCCGGAGAGGACAACTTCCAGGGGGTCCCGGCGGAAGGGGAAGCGCTAGGCTGCCGCCTGCTGGAGCAACAAGTTCTTCCTGTAGCAGGCCAGGCTGCAGAGGGGCACCCCGGTGCGCGAGCAGGAGTAGCGCTTGAGGTTGGGGCACCCGCTGACCCCACACGGGGTGGGTGGAGGCGGAGCGGGCGCGACGGAGGGCAGGAGGGGGAGGGCGGCCCCCGGAGGGAAGGAGACGGTGACGCCGCGGGCGGCGCTGCGGTAGCAGACGGTGGGGACGGCCCCGCCCTTGGCCTTGCGCTCCCGCAGGGTCTTGACCTTGGCCTTGCTGGTCTTGGTGAGCCGCTCGATGGTCTGGTTCTTGCTCTCCTCGGCCTTCTTGGCGGCCTGCAGGCGCCGCTTGCGGGCCCGCTCCTCCCGCTTCACCAGCATCTCCTCCGTCAGCTCCTTGGCCTTGTAGCCCATCGGCAGCTCCAGCAGCGGCTGGCTCTGTTGCTTGTGCAGCAGCGCTTTCTGCGGGGCAGACGGGGAAAGGAAGGGAGGGAGAGGAAGTTAAGACAAGCGGCTGCGGAGGCCGAGGCTCCGGGGCACAGCGACTGCGACACTGCGGAAGTGCCGCAGAAATAGCATCACCAAAACGGTAGAGCCGGGGGGGGGGGGGGGGAATTCCGAAGGTGAAGTGTTCCCTCTAAGCTGAGTTAGTGTGAGCAAGCTCACCATTTTTTAGCCTCTAGCGCACACATTTTTGCCTCAGCTCAGGAAGAATGGCTCCAGAGCAAACTAATTTAGGCAGCAGCCAAATTGCTCGCTCACAGCTTTAATGCCAGTAGCTCACAAAGTAAAATTTTTGCTCACAAACCTCCACAGCTTAGAGGGAACATTGCAGATGAGTATTTATTTTATTTATTTAAAATATTCAATAGCCGCCATTCTGTCTCGCAGAACTCCAGGGGGCTTACGCACAGTGTTCCCTCTAAGCTGAGTTAGTGTGAGCCAGCTCATAGATTTTTAGCCTCCGACTCACACATTTTTGTCTTAACTCACGAAGGATGACTCCAGAGCAAACTAATTTATGTAGTAGACAAATCCCTCGCTCACAACTTTATTGCCAGTAGCTCACAAAGTAAAATTTTTGCTCACAAACCTCCACAGCTTAGAGGGAACATTGCTTACACTATAAATAAAGCAATTAGAAAAACACACCTTTTTGAATGGTTGGGCCTCCCAAAATGGCCCCTATTCTAGCACGGAAAGAGTATCTGAATAAACGTTCTATTCAGATCTCGCCAAGCAATGAGGATGGAAAAACTGTTTGTGACATCTAGTAGCTTAATCTAGACTTATCTTACTGGGGATCGGGCAACCTTCCTTCTGCATTTGCTGTTAGTTATAAATGTTAGAAGACATACAATGGATAAATATTTATTGGATAAATATATGGAGCAGAGGTCCATCAGTGGCTATTAGCCAGAAGGTACAGATAGGAACTCTCAGGCTGGGGCAAGTGATGCTCTGTATTCTTGGTGCTGGGAGGGGGGGGCAAAAGTGGGAGAGCGTCTAGTGTCCTGGCCCCACTGGTGGACCTCCTGATGGCACCTGGTATTTTTGGCTGCTGTGTGACAGAGTGTTGGACTTGATGGGCCACTGGCCTGATCCAACATTAGCTTCTCTTATGTTCTCTTATGTTCTAATATTATAATTTATAAGGTCGTTGGTTGCAATCGTTTGGCTTTAAGGTCAGGGCACATAAAAAATTTCTCGTTTTAATAGAAGATTTATCAAGGGATTCATCCATTAAAAATTAAAATCACCTCCAACTATGATTTGACCTTGCTGAAACTGTGTAAGCTTTGAAAAGCGCACGCCAAGCAGAGGCTCTACCACTGAGCCACAACCCCAGGGAGAGCCAGACACTCTAACCACGCCGTCACACCAGCGGCCAAGCCGCTCCGCTCCTCCCTCTCACCTGCCGGGCCGTGAGCAAGGACTCGTCCACCTCCTTCTTGAGCTCCCCGTTGTCGTCCAGCTCTCCTCGCTCCAGGGCATCCAGCCAGCGCTGCTCCTCCTCTTCCTCCCGGGCCGGGAAGCCGATCTCCGCGTCGAGCTCAGGCAGGGGGGAGGGTTCCAGGTTGCTGTCCTCATCTGCGGGCGGACAGGAAGGGGGCAGGTTGTGTCACGGCTCCTGCCAAATGCGAGCAAGAGGCTCCTGCCGAGTGCGAGCAAGCGGCTCCTGCCGAATGCGAGCAAGCGGCTTTTGCCGAGTGCAAGCAAGCGGCCCCAGGAGAGGATCTAAGTGCTGCTGGGGATGAGCTCCCGATGCCAGAAACTCCCGGACCTGACAGGGCTGAGCTTCCAGACGCTACCCCAGCAACAGCTGAGGCAGAAGCACGCCCGGACAGTTCTCCTCCTGATTCGCCTCCACCGGTATCCCGTTTGAGAGAACAGTGCCGACAGGATATGGCAGCCCGGCAGCAAGAGGCACACATGCGTGGCAGGCGCTCATTCAGCCCCGAGTCCTAGCAGGAGCCGGGACTCGCTTGGGGCGCGCTAACTGCCAGCAGGCGTATGGGCTATTTAACCCACGCCCTCACGCCGACAAATCGTGCCGGCAACTAGTCTCTTCGGACGAAAGCTCTGCACCTCCTCGCTCGTAATCCTGACTCCTGGTTCCTGTCTGGATTCCCTCGGCTCTTTGACCTTGGCTTGAACTACTGCGCTTAGACCCTGCACCTCGAACCTTTGACTCCCTGGCTCTTGACTCTTTTGGACTCTGGCTTCCTGACGACTCTAACGGTTTGTGCTTTGAACTTGGTTTCCCGGTTGGTTTGCTTGCCTGGCTCTTGACTTTGGACTGTACCTTGACCACCCCGCTCTTGTTTTGTGTGTTGGACTTGGTTTCCTGGCTGGCTTGCTTGACTGGCTCTTGACCTCAGACTGTATCCTGACTAGGCTTCCCAAGTCCCCCCGGAGGACAGGGAAATCCCCGCCCCAGAGGCCTGTTCCCCGCCGCCGCCGGATTGGGCCCCGGGGGAAACTTCTCCCCGACGTGCGCGTCACCCGGAAGTGACGCGACCACGCCGAGCACACTGGGGGCGGGGCCACAGCCATCCAAGGGAAAACTCTATGGTTTTCCCTTGCATGGCCGT